>NC_056742.1:270677779-270937779 GCF_019279795.1 Protopterus annectens | reverse complement strand
TGTTACAGAAATAACCAGTGATTATTAAGCTTTACAGTGAAAGGAATTGGGGGACTTTTAGTAGAATCCTTGAACATGGTATTGGTGCAAATTAACCTGGGGAGTAACATGAACAAAGCCAATTGTTTGAGAAGTGGGTTCTCAGGAGTTTCTTAAATTGAATAGTGGAGGTTATTTGGCTAGATAGTGAGTTCCAGATTTTGACAATAGTGCAGGCAAAAGGGAGATTTGCCAGCATATTTTTTGTGTCTGATAACGCTTATTAGGTTCTGAGAACTAGATCGTAAGATACATGTATCGTGTGTGTGTGTGTGTGTGTGTGTGTGTGTGTGTGTGTGTGTGTATATATATATATATATATATATATGTATATATATATATATGTATTACTTTCAAATGCATGCATATGTGTTAATAAATGTTAAAAGTTATTTCCAAAACCGTAGTAAATTGCCTTTTTTGAGTTCATTAGGAGCTGGGAAACCAAAAAATGTGTGTAAGTATATGCTGATGAACATTTTTTTCAAAGCAAGAGTAAATGGTCTTTCTATCCACTCCTACCAAAGCCATGCCTCCTTAAAACATTTCCATTGAAAAATCAAGACAGATGGGTAGTGTGATGATGCCAGAGCATGATGATATTCTGTGTACTCAGCAAAGCAAACGACTGAATGTGTCTGTGTTAAGTTACAAGGGGGCTTTTTATCCATGATGCTTTGGAGCTTAAGGAGGTTATATCTGAAGATGCTGTGTGTCTGTGTATTATACTGTCATACTTATGCTGAGGGTAAAAATAAATGTAGAGCGCTTTCACCCACATTTATTGGTTTGTGTACTCATTCAACATTCATGACATGCTGTCAGTAACTGAATATTTTTACTGAACCAGACAAACTGAATGCCACCAACAAGACAGAAAGCAGGAGGTGCCTTGGCAAGGCAGAAATTATGACAAACAGCCAAAAAGATGCTAAAAACAAGTTTCAAGACATTGTGGCATGATGATGGCTGTAGCACATGCCATCCAATTAAAAATTAAACCAGAGAGTTGAACTGAAAAAATTTGGCTCACCAATGCTCTTCAGATGTTCTTCGTGTTTTACTGTTACAGTCATCACATTTAGGTTGTCCCTGCCAGGGTGGCCCTCAGTCGGCCCGAATACCAGAGGCTTAGTATTTCTGCATCGGTTTCTGTCGCTCCAGGACAGACGTCAGGTCGTCAGTGGTATAAAAACAGGCAGCTGATGCCATTACATCAGTCTTTCTTGCTGAGGAGCCCGAAGCAGAAGCAGTTCGCACGACTACTGGTCGGCCACTAGCTGAGTTTTTTGTTTCTGAATTGAAGTTGAAATCTTCTAAAGCTAAGTACCCCTTTGGGGATCTTTTTTCTTGCTCTAACTGATGTTAGAAAAGGTTAAGAATTGTCTCACCTGTGGAAAGCAAATACCACACCGAGACTTTAATTCCTACTGCATCACTTGTTTAGGCTCAGACCACAACGTCCCCCACTGTCACTTTTGTGCTTTGTTCACTGCCAGAACTATACATAATCGGGCCCTTATTGTAGCTAGATAGTTTCGCTCTCAGTCCTCTGCATCTGATATGGCTTTGGTAAGCCATCCGACAACCGATCTTCTGAAAAAAATGTAAGGATAAAGACAGAGACAGACCGCACAGGTCTAAAACTGCAGATGACGCTTCCGTTAAGCTAGTCGTCAGTTCTCTGGTCCTCAGTGAGGTGCTTTTGCAGCCCCTGATGCCCCTTCTGTGAATTTGCAGGCCGCTACCTAGATCATTTCGGAGTCTGGTATGCAGCGAGACTCTTCTTCGACTAAGGATCCTGCAGATGTCTCTATGGGTCCAGAGCCACTGAGCAGACACCGGCTTCCGAGGAAGTACTTCACACTACCAATACTCGACACAAACCGACGACTTCTTTCGTGTCCACAGTTCTTTCGAAAACTACCAAGTTTCTAAGGCCCAAGGTATGAACCACACCCAAAAAACTGACGACCCAAGCTCAGGCCCCTGCTTCGTTGCCTCACTCTCAAATAATTAAAATGGCAGAAGACCTTATAATGCTTATCAGGGTAATCCAGGCGTCCCCTTCCAAAAGAAAAAGAGACTTGTCCCCAGTAATTTTAGCTGAACAGGAGTCCGATGACTCTGATGGATCTGAATATGAAGATATGCAACCCCTTTCTGCTTATGAGGATTCTGCTTATGAGGATTCTGATGCAGAGGAATCCATCCCTTCAGCCTCTCCACCCGAGGAATTTTTCTTTGGGGAAACCCAACATACTTTAAGGGAGCATTTCCGATGGGAATGTCAGGACTATCCTCAGTCAAAAAAGAGACTCAAGGAATTCTTAGATCTTCCATAGAACAGACCTCTGGCCATTCCTCCTGTCCTGGATATTGTTTTTATGGAATCCAGTCTGACCCCTGACACCCTCCCTCCTGCTGCCCAGAAACCTGACAGATAGAGTCCCTGACTCTCACAAATTTCTTTTCAAAAATCCTACTGCTGACCCCAAGGTCATCTGTCAAGGACCTAAAGGAATCAAAGCAACTTCAGCTAAGAATCCCACCCCGTCAGATAGGGATTCCCGAGCATTAGACAGATGTGGTAAAAAAGTATACACCTCTGCTACTCCTGCTATTCGAGCATTAAATTGTCAGTTCCATATGCTGAAATATCAGCAACATAGCATGGAACTCCTCAAACAAAAAATATCTTTCCCTGAAAATAGAGTTACCAGAGTTAATGCATTCTGCAAGTCTAGTATCTAAGCACACCTTACAATGTGTTTTTAACGCCCTAGAAGCATCTTGCAGGGCAGCAGTTATTGGTTCTGTACTTGGAAGACATGCTTGGTTTAAGGAACAGACCTTGCCAGACCATGTCAAATCCAAATTATTGGATGCACCCTTGGACAAAGATAACTTATTTGGCACCAAGGCAGAAGAGGTCCTAAAAAGATGGAAGAAAAAGCTAAATCTATGCAGACAGTTAGACTTCTTACATGTCCAGCCACCGAGGTTCAGTAGGCATTGCCTCTCCAAGCACTGATCCTTTCCTGCCTCCCCAGGTCAGCTCAGCCCAGACCCAGGGGAAGCAGGCCCCCCAGACAATAGCCCCAGTGAATGCAGAGATCTAAGCAATGGAGTTCCTTCTCTTCAAAACCAGAGAGTGCAAAGCCATCTCCCTTATGGTAAGAGCTCACAATGACTTTACACTTTCACCCCCTCCCTCTGCCCACCTGCTCTTACCCCTAGGAGGAATACTCTCCTTCTACACAAGCAACTGGGCCACCATTACCAATGACCACTGGGTCCTCAACATAGTGTCCCAGGGATACAGATTTTATTTTCACACTCTGCCAACCCCAAAAGGGTTCCCAGATCTTCCCCCAAACCAGTGGGCAGAGGTCAAAAAGCAAATCCTTTCCCTCCTGTCTATGAGGGCAATAGACCATGTTCCTGCAGAAAGACAGGCCACAGTTTCTACTCCAGACTCTTCCTGGTACCCAGGAAAGAGGGCACATGTTGCCCCATCCTAGGCCTATCCATTCTAAACACCTTTCTGGTGATACCAAAATTCAAAATGCTCACTTTCCAGCAGCTTCTTCCTTTGCTTTCCAAGGATGCTTGGTTAGCCACCCTAGACCTAAGATTGGCCTACCTACACATCCCAGTCAGGTAATCATGCAGGAAATACCTAAAAATCACTGCACTTTCAGATGTTCATCGTGCATACAGCTGCAGTAATCACAGATGGGTTCTCTGCCGTCAGGCGGTCCCTCGGTCGGCCGAATTCCAAAGTCTAGGTCCGGCGTCGGTTGCTGTCGCTCTCCTTCCTGACGTCAATGAGGCAGGGGTATATAAGACATTTTCTTCAGCTGTATTAGCACTCGAACATCTACATTTATGGTAGGTACAAAACTGTACTTTCTCTGCTCTTCCCATTGGCTTATGCACTGCTCCCAGAGTTTTCACAAAATGTCTGGCTCTCACCATTGCTTTTTGCAGGCAAAGAAATATTCAAATTTACCCATACTTAGATGACTGCCTGATTCAGGCAGACAGTCAGGAAAAGCTGCTAAAGCACCTGACCTTTGTAAAGGACCTACTGATCTCCCTGGGGTATACTATCAATGAAAAGAAATCCAAACTAGCATCCACGCAAAAAATTGTATTCCTGAGAGTAAGCCTGGACACAGCATCCGAGATGGCGTTCATTACACCAAAAAAACAAACCTACCTGACAACCTACTTCTCTCAGCTAGCCACCAGGACCCAGTTATCTGCAAGGAAAGTCCTGCAAGCTCTAGGGTTCGTGGTTTCTTGCATTCTACTCATTCCATATACCAGACTGTATATGAGGAAACTACAATGGTACCTAAAAAGCCTTTGGTATCAGCACTCTCAAGACCTGGAAACTCTTATACCAATGATACCTTGTCTAAGGAAAGATTTTCTTTGGCAGGCAGCAGCATGCTGCCACAACAAGGGACTTTCCTTTTCACTACCCCATGCCGCCCAGACCCTTACCACACGCCTGGGGTGCACACCTGGACGTCAGGTGCATTCAGGACCAATGGAGCCCAAATCAAATATATCTGCACATCAACCAAAAAGAGGTGTAAGCTGTTCAGCACACCTTGACAGCTTTCAGACCCCCCACTCTCCCTGTGGCCTCTGCTTATCAAAGCAGACAACACCATGGTGACATGGTACATCAACAAGCAGGGAGGGGGGACTCACTCTTATCCTCTGTGCAGGCTTGCCATGACCCTTTGGCACACGGCCGCAGCTATGAAACTACACCTGTTAGCACAATTCCTGCCAGGCTCTCTAAACTCTTTCGCAGACAACCTAAGCAGAAACCTGCTAGACCTGTACGAGTGTCAGCTAGACCAAAGAACCTTCACCCTTGTAACCCAGAAATGGGGCACCACGAAGGTAGACCTTTTTCCCTCCCACTCCAATCATCAGCTCAGCAAATTCTGCACCAGGGAACCTCACAGCAAGGCCTGGAAAGTAGATGCTCTATCCTTCTAGTGGATAAACCTCTCGGTCTATGCATTTCCCCTCTACCACTCATTTCAAGGGTACTGCTCAAAATAAGGGAGGAAACACCGAAGACAATCCTGATTGCCCCAGACTGGCCATGACAGCACTGGTACCCACTGCTGCTCAGCCTGCCACCATGGCACCTACCTCAGATCCCAACACTCCTGACCCAGAGGAATGGAGAATTCATGCATCCTCAATTGCAGACCCTCAGTCTGGCAGCCTGGCTTATTCCCTGACCTCTACTCAAGCTGCCGGTCTAAGTAAACAAGTTCTAGATGTTATACATGAGGCCAGATGCCCCAGCACTAGAAAGTCTTATGCTGACACGGTGAAAAGGTTTTGCACCTGGATCTAGGCTAAGGGAGCCGGAACAGCACAGCCCACCCTAACTCTCAGCCTGGATTACCTGGCAGACCTACTAGACAAGTGTCTATCCTTCTCTTCTATTAAAATTCATGCTTTGCTTCTAGCCATCACTTCAACTAGAAGAGTATCAGAGTTACAAGCACTTATGGCTGTAGAGCCATTCATCATTTTCCATGCTGACAGGGTCTCCCTCAGGAATAACCTGTCCTTCAGGCCAAAAGTGGTGTCCGGTGTGGCTCTCAACCAATACATTCATTTGCCCACCTTTTTCCCTAACCAACAAAACAAGGGAGAAAGGATTTTGCACAGTCTGGATGTGCACAGACAGCTCAGATTCTATCTAGACAGGACTAAATCTTTTAGAAAAACTGATCAATTGCTAGTTAACTTTGCTGCAGGAGCAGAGGGCAAGGCCATATCCAAACAAACAATTTCCAAATGGATAGCACATTGCATCCATTTTTGCTACAAACAGCACAGAAAACCTCCCCCAAGGGGGTCAGGACACATTCCACCAGAGCAAACTCCACCTCTGCACCTTTCCTCAGAGGGGTCCCCACCAAGGACATCCTGGAGGCTGTAACATGGACTTCTGTTCTTACCTTCACCAAGCATTACCTTCACCAAGCATTACCACTTGCCTATCTTCTCCAAATCCAGGGCAGGCTTTGCCACTGCTGCCTTGCAGGGTGTCATAGCCAGCCCCCAGTCTTCTTGACTGCCTCCTCCCTTTTCTTCAGCTCTGGGAATCAACCCAAATGTGATGACTGCAACAGTAAACACGAAGAACATAGTACAGTTGTGTACACTTACCGTAAATGTAGATGTTTGTGTATTCACTGTTGCAGTCCTGGTTTCCCTCCCTCCACCCCCCCTTCTCTCTCTCTCTCTGTCTCTCTCTCTCCTTACAAGGAATTTTTGGTATTTACTTTCTACTGGTGGTGTTCTTCCACCATAACCTAGCTCCTTATTGGGGGGGGGGGGGGGCACCTGACAGTTAGGGCAAGAAAAACTGATATAATGGCATCGGCTGCCTGCTTTTTATACCACTGATGACCTGATGTCAGTCCTGGAGTGACAGCAACCAATGCAGAAATACTAAGCCTCTGGTATTCGGGCCAACTGAGGGCTACCCCTGGCAGGATAACCCAAATATGATGACTGTAACAGTGAATACACTCTAGCATCTACATTTATGGTAAGTGTACACAACTGTACTCGTCATACAGCCAGTTGCCTGGCCAGTATGGAAGCTGACATTTGTACATTTTAGAACAGCATTCAAACTGGATAAATAGTATCAGTGAATACAAGTAAATTCTTTACTTTTTACTAGGGTAAAATGTTTGGTGTAATTTATTATGTGTTTGTTTGCGGAGTACTTTTATGATACCCCATTAATATTCCCCACACATGATCCTCTCCTTTTCATTTGCATCCTGTATTATTAAAAGGATATGAATAAAATTATTTTTCAGACTGCCTGTTTAGGATGAAACTTGTTTAATCAAGCATGTCCAGTTTCTCCGTCAGTATTACCAGTCCTTCTGCTGTAATTGTCATGAGCAGTTAATAGTTGTGATTTAAAACTGAAATTGGTTGATAGGAAGCTGGATCTTTTGAGTCTTTTCCTTCTTTATGTATAGGTGATATTATAGCCATTTTCCACATAGTAGAAATTTTATTTTCTTTTAAAATATTATTAAATATAGGTTTACATGTCTGCACTATTGTATTCCCTAGCCATTTCCATGAGAATTTAAGCAGGTCCAGGAGATTTCATATTTGCTGCTTTTTTAATTTTCAATGCATCCACTATCTTTCGCTCTGTTATTTCTTTTATTAGATCATTCACCTCATTATCATTTAATATTTATTGTGACAAATTAAGTATTGAACCATTTCTACAGCATTCACTTACAATATTGTATTCTGATTTGTATAGTTTCTCCAAAAAACAGATCAATATCTTGTGATTATCTCATGTTTGAGATAATTGCTTACATGATATCTTGTTACGCAGTCTCTCTCTCTCTCTCTATATATATATATATATATATATATATATACATACATACATACATACACACACACACACACACACACACACACACACGCGTGCGCACACACACATATGTGTGTGTATATATATATATGTGTATGTGTGTGTGTATGCGTGTATATATATATATATATATATATATATATATATATATATATATATATATACACACACAATAACCCTATCAGGTTTCTGTTACCACAGACTTATTGCTAAAATAGACCTCTTGTATGTTACTTTTCATTCATAGTAACCTCCTATCTTCACAGTTTTCCACTCCCTGTATCAGCTTATTCAATTGTTTATATGCGTTTTGTATTTGTTCTTTGTCTTCCGTTTAATTGTAGGGGTCCTTATTAATCTTTCCCCATTCTTTAAAGTGTTTCCCATATTATGTGTTTTTTATTACTCGTCTAATGTCTCTTTTATACTTTTCCCAGCTTTTCACTGTTATCTGTGTTATATTTCTTAGCTGGCTCTCTAATAAATCTTTAGCCATCGCCTGTATTGGTTGGACTCAAGGTTGTAAGTATTAAATCTCCAGTGCTTAGCTGACTTCATTGTAGCTGGAATCTCAAGGTGAAATGGTAAAGTGCATGGTCTAACATTTTATTCGGGCCAGTATCAACTCTGCTGTTGTAACATTCAGGTTCTCTATTTAATAATCCTTTGTCTATTCTAGGCCATGTATTATATCTCTTATTAAGTGAAACACATATTTGGCATTCACACTGAGTGGCATATGGGAGCTTTCCAGAGCTCAGAATTCCCTTCTCTAACTCTTTGTGACAGGGGATATGCAAAGCCCCTCCAATCAGGGAAATCTAACCCTGTCGCAGGAAGCCAGTTCTTCAGACTTTTAATGCCAGCTGTAGGATTCACACAGTTGAATCTCCTCAGCAGCCTGCATTGATGGATTACAGCTTCCAGATTCAGAAAAGATCCCACTGGAAACTTCCCTTCCTCTTTATTATTATTGACATTTAATTTTTTTCTGTTTTATTTAATGTATATATTTGTGTGCGTTAACTTTTTATTTTAATATAGTTGCTATATATTACTGCTGTTAATGTTTTGGGGAATTCTAACTGACTGCCGTGTGTGTATGTTTAATACTGATTTTAAGCAGTTATAGGAGTTTTCTAAACTGTCCTATGACACGTACAGGGAAATTAAAGTTCTGTGATGTCAGTTGAACTCTAGACCTCTTGTCTCTTTTATCTGCTTCATTTGAATTTTCTGACAAGAAAATATTGCATTTTTTATCATTTTTTCTTTATATATTTACTACAGATTTTAACAATGCTATAGCCGTTTTTATTGTTAAATCGCAGTTTTACTGCAAATTCCTTTATTTATATTTTCTTTGAATACCTTTTTCATTTCTGACATGGGAATCTCCAACTAAATGCTTATTTATGGTGTTTTAAAAAGTTTCTGTTTGAATTAATGGCATGTGCTTGAACTGAACGAGTGAATTTTAGTTGGTAATGTGACCGTGTGTTCTGTTCCTTACTACTCTTGTGCAGGTTGTAGAACAAAACATATCACATTTTAAATTATTTCTGCTATATTTTGTACAGTTTAGCCCTATTTTCTGTGTTAGGACATGCTTCTATTAGTTTAATAGCATCAGTATATTATTCGGGCTGGTGTTTTCCCTGGATTTGATGAGCCTGATATGGACCCCCCCCCCATCAAGTCCAGTTACACCTAAAAAGTAAAAACTCGAAAATATATCTCAGCCTGCTGTTTGTGAATCTGTTATTGCCTTACGTAAGCCGGCAGACCACTTATCTTTCCCACGTTATCCTCTAGTTTGAACCCAAAGCACTCTGTAGTACATGGGTCAGTCACATCCTCTGGGGCTGTTCCGGTACCTGGTTCAAGTTTGGGAGAACCAAACTCTTTAGGTGTAGGAGAGGCCCAGGGTAAGAAACCCCTTGCTAAACATAATACAGCATTCTCTGATATTTTGTCTTCCATTGTAGTTCGTAGTAAGAAGAAGAAGAAACTTCAGCATGACAAATAGGTTAATACCATGTGTAGGGCAGATGTTGTTTCCTTGACTAAGAGTGTTTTACAGTCATCTGATCTTGGAGACTGTCCTCCTGTTCAGAATGCCTATGGGCCAACCTCTATAGATGATTCAAGCACTGCAGATTTTAATGGGGACTGTAATGTAGACAATAGCAAACACTCTTGAGTCTGTCCAGTCTAATTATTTGGAAGGTGAACAGATTCAAAAACCCAAGCAAGTGTTCATCTTTCCACAGATGCTAGGTAAGTATAGAGATGTATTTGATTTGAAGTGATCTGGAGCTATGCCAGAGATTGGCAGAGTTTATGATCTTATTGAGGATGAGATTCCATATATTTTGGCCTCTTATTCCTCTGTTATCATTCTTAAAAGAACTCTATAAAATTACAGATAAAACCCATTTGGCTGGTGAGCCAATTAATAAAAAGGATATGAGGAAGTATATTTTGCAATGTGCTTACAGTCTGGATGACTTTACTGCATCTTTGCCTGTTGAATAGAGGTGCTGTGTGAATGAGATTGTTTCTAGTGTGGTCCGGGTTTTAAACTTGCTTTGAAGGTAAGGACACAATTTCTAGAAATGCAGCCACTTTTGTTGTATTGAGAAGATATGTCTGGTTACATACCTTGAATTTTTCTGAGGATTTAAAAAAATGAAATTTTGAATGCTCCTTTAAGTTCTGAATTTGTGTTTGGACAGCCCATGGTTTAGCAACAAAGACAGTTACAAGATCACATACAAGAGTGGCCAACATGCAACTGATATAGACTTCAAAGGGCATTAGGGTAGATTCAGCAATTCCAAAGTCATGCCCAGTGAAACAGTTGGCCCATGGCATAAACCACTGGTTGCCACAGTCGTCTGCAAGCAATGGTCAGAGAAGGCTCTACGGTCAACAGAGACTAGGCTGACAACCTGGAAGCCCAAGAGTCATACCTCTCAGCTGTCCAGCTTTTTGACTCTCATTTTTGGTTTGTACCTCATAAAATCTGTAATTTTCTAACAAACGACTGGGGACTGAATTCACTAAATAATGAAAGTCATTTGAGTTTCATACTTAATATCCTGCAAAAAATGCATGCTAACACAAAACCTGTTATTCTAGCAACTTTTTAATTTTATAAGAGCAGTATTTAAAACCTGTCCCTGTTTTGGCCTTTTTATCCCCCGTTATTTTTTTTGCTTTGTCTAGAATTTTTGTGCTAAAAGGTTGAGAGGTATGACAAGAGTTCAAAGAATTACTCAGGGCTGTAACACCTCAGGAAGAAGAGGTAATAGATGGAGGTGAGATGAATGGCAGCATCTCAAAACAGCATGTGTGAGGACTGTAGAACAGATATATGGCTATGGTACATAACGAAAGCTAGCAGTGGAATGCAGAAGTCCTGGAAGTTATCAGAAGAAAGGAGTGCAGGAAAAAGTGGAAGACAGAAAAGACTGAGCAGGCTAAGAAGGAATACTGGTTGCCTAACAAAGAAGTTGAGAGGAGTTGCAATAGCAAAAAACAAGGTGACTGGGTAAATAACTACAAAAAAAAAAAAAAAGCTCAATCAAGTTGCAGGCAAAGACAGAACGATAAAGAAGATAGTCAGACTCCCTTCATAGGTGATGTCTGCTCACCAGTGCACAAGACATCAAAGGCAGATGGAAGGAATGCTTCCAGCAACTTCTGAATGAAGAAGATCCCACAGAAGCTGTACTGCCCCAGACAGCCTATAATGAAAGAAGGAGAGCCTGCCCTAGGAAAAAAAGTAAGAGTAGCTCTAAGGAAAATTAAGTCGGAGAAAGCAGCAGGCTGAGATGAGTTCACAGCAGATGTGATCAAACTGTTGGGTGAGATAGGGGAGAAATGGCTCTTGAGGGTACTCATAACAGTATTGAGTGAAAGGCATATATCAGATGACTGGAGAATAAGCATACTAGTGCCAGTGAACAAGAACAAAGGAGACATCCACAACTGTGAGCAGTACAGAGGTGTCAAATTATTGTCACGCTGTGTGAAAGTTGTGGATAGAATGATTAATAAACAAATATGCAGGGTAGTAGAAAGTAAGATGATTTGGATGAGCAGTTCGGATTCAGATCAGGATGCAGTACAACTGACTCGATGTTTGCATTGAGACAAATAGTTGAGAAGAAGCTAGAGATGAGGAAAGAGTCCAAATGGGCATTCATAGAGTTGTAGAAAGTATATGACAAGATCCCAGGAAAGTTGATATTGGCAATCCTGCAGTGATTTGAAGTCCCAGAGACATTGGTAGAATTAGTGCAGGCTATGTACAAGGACCCAATGACTCAAGTACAAACAGTGTTTGGTCTCTCAGAGGGGTTCCCAGTGCCATGTGCATCATGGTTTAGCTCTGAGCCCACTTACTGTTTGTACTGGTAATGGACTACATTAGCAAAGAGATCCGAGAAGACAGATCAGCAGAGTTGCTGATTACAGATGATGTGGCATTACAAGCAGATTCTGAATGAGAACTTCAGCAAAGGATAGGGGAATGGGATGCAAAATTGAAGGCATGTGGGATAAAACTCTGTGCAGATAAGACTGTTGTAATGGCAGGAAATGGGAGCAATCAGAAGAAGCTGAGATTTGAGATAGAAGGGAAATAGTGGAACAGGTTAACAGTTTTAACTGTTTGGGACTGGTTATTGAGGAGAAGGGAAGTCTGAATGAGGGGGAGGGGGGCCAAAGCAAGAATCAGAGGGCTTCAGCCAACTGGCACAAAAAATGCCAGAAAAGATGAAAAGTAAGGTGTACAAAACAGTGGTGCAACCAGTTTTACTGTATGGTATAGAAACCTTGTAGTAAAGGCAAAGCAGTTAAGAAAGCTAGAGGTGGTGGAGATGGAGTGCCTGAGACTGGTGGTTGGATGCACACTGTGGGACAGATGAAGAAATGAGGACATCAGAGCAGAAGCCAAGGTTACTCCAATTGCAGAGAAGGTTAAAGTGAGCAGATAACAGTGGTTCGGGCACATGCGCAAAACAGCAGCAGACAATCTGGTAAAGAAGATTTGGGCAGACAGGAAATAGGCAAGAGGAAACAAGGATTCCCAGCAAAGAGGTAATTGATTAAATGAAAGAAGACATGTAACAGTCAGGTAAGACTATTAGAAATGTTAGGAGAGTGGCATTGAATTGAGAGAGATGGCAATAGTTGACATGACACCCCAACTCCATGTCGAAAATGGGAAAAAAAGGGGTTGATAATGATTGTGTTTGATCCTCCTGCTACCCATATTCCCAACCAGTGGGAGGGACAGAAGTAAATTGGTGCATGGGTATCCAGAATGTTTCATATTCCCAGGTTCTCCCCAACACAGAGTCCAACTTCAAAGGGAAGGACAAACTAAATTCACAACCTAACAAAAGTCAGGGGTACCAAGAGATAATGGCAGGAGGATAATGTTTCCAAACTAACTAAAACGAGTTGCTTTCTCAGAAAGGATCAGTGCCCTGATAAAGACTGACTATGCTGAGTCTAGGGCATCCAGTCCCTTCCTCCTCTTATTCCTTCCTCTCCAGGCTTTTACAAAGCACAACAGCCTGGCCACAAATAGTCTTAGACAAGTGGGTGCTGAGAATAATTCAGAGAGGATACTCTTGGCAGTGGATTGAAATTCTTCCTCCTCCCCTTGGGGAATCCTCTCACACCCGCCAGTCCTGACACATTTTTTTCTCTCCAATACTCCTTCACGTGTTGCAAGAAGGGATTATAGAACCATTTCCTGCACCACAAATAGGAAAATAATTTTACTCCAGAATCTTTTTGGTATCCAAAAAGGAGCTGTCATGGAGAACAGTGTTAGATTTGTTTACCTAAGTAACTTTCTGAAAGTGCTCAAATTCAAAATGCTCACCCTGCAAGACTGCTCTACCCCGCCTACTGGACCACCTTTTCATGGTGACTCTAGGTCTGAAGAAGGCTTATTGCATTCCAGTTGTTCATTACTTCAGGAAATATCTAATGATTTGCAGTGTCTGGCACATGTTATCAGTTTTCCGCATTGCCCTTTTGGCCATCTGTTGTGCCTCTAGTGTTCATAAAGTGCCTGTCTCAATTGGCTGCTTACTGCAGGACCAGGGCATCTACATTTCCCTTATTTAGACAACTTCCTGACACATGTAGAGTCTTTTTCCAAATGTTTAGAATCATTAGACAAGGTCTCGACCATTGTATCTCACCTGAGCTTCAAGTGGTACCTGCAAAAGTCCTGTCCGTTACCCTCTCAAAGAACTGTTTTTCTGGGGTTTATGTTAGACATAGAAAAAAGAATGGCCTTGTGTCCAAAGGAAATGTCCTGACCTATCGGAACATTTTCTGGGATTTTTTTCCGAAAAGCTGCCCTGCAAGAGAGTTTCTCAAAAGTCTAGGTCTCATGGCATCATTGATCCTCATGGTACCACTGGCCAGACGTCATATCAGAACGAAAACCATTGGTCCCATCTCCCACATCCCCTGGACTTCAGGTACTAGTGATGGAATTTGTGAAACAAGAATTATAGTGATGGAAGAATCAGATGTCTCTCAATCCAGCCCACCCTTTCCCCGCCAGACCCCAGTTGCAGTCAGTCCAGACAGACCCAGATTTTGTATGGGGAGCAGTGCCCAGGGGAGTTCAAGTGCAAAGTGAATGGGGTTTTGTGCACACTAGAGAGCACTTAAATGTCAAAGAAATGTTAGCAATCATTCAGGCCTTATAAGTTTTTCACAACTTTTGGTCTCCAGGTCCCCTTTCAGTGGTCATAGACAATTATGTGATACCTGAAAAAACAAGGGGCACAAGGTCATACCCTTTTTGCAATGAGGGCCTGGGATCTAGCTTTACAGCATTCTGTGATGCTTCAAGCCACATACATCCTGTTGAAGCAAAATGTAGTGCAGACAGACCAAGCAGGTGGAAACGCAGGACAGAGGACTTACAGGTTTTGGTCCATATGTGAAAAACACCTAAAATAGATATGTTCACCTCCTTTCAAAATAGAAAAATTCTGTTCAAGGTATCCACATAGTTATGCTTGCAGGACGGATGCTTTCTTGTTCCCTTGGATGAGAATGTTCATTTATGTATTTCCACTCTTTCCACTGATGCGTAAGGTACTTCTGAAGATTCTCAAAGAATTACCAAAGATCATTGTGGTGACCCTATTTTGGTCCAGAGAAAGTTGGTTCTCCCTTTTAATGGAATTGGACAAGGGCAATTACCACAAGCTGTGATTCTGTGTTGATACCTTTTAGGCATTTGTTCCATGAGGCTGTGGAGCAGGTATTGAAGGGGGCAAGAAAGCCTGCAACCAGAAAATGTTGCAGTTAACAAAGCAAGAGGTGTTTTAGGGGGTGCTTAACCGATAACAGAGGCCTGGCATGGTGTCTACCCCTCTTGTTTTAAAATATTTGTGTGAGCTGCTCAGTGATGGTTTTATCATATGCATCCATCAAGGTGCATCTTGTGGCTGTCTCAGATTGTTTGCACATGGATCCCCTCTTTCATCTCTCTTTTTGTGGTCAAACAGTTTATGAAAGAAGTGTTGGACTTGAGCCCCCCTCGAAAGCAAATTCCTCCTACTTGGGATCTCAACTTTGTTCTTGAAAAGTTTACCTCATTTCCTTTTTAACCTAGCCTTTCAGGCTGATTTTAAAGTTCATCATTTGGAAAACTTCTCTACAAAGGTCAGTCTTTCTGAGCTGCAAGCTGTTGTATTGGGCCAACCTTATCTGATTTTCCACAAGGATGGGATTGTTTTATGCACTAGTCCATCTTTCCTGTCAAAAGTTGTTTCTGAATTTACCCTGAATGAAGTCATCAATCACCTTATTTTGTTTCTGGAACCGTAAAACAAGGAAGAAGATTCTGCAAACCTTGGATGTGCACAGGCAGCTCAGGTACTACTATGACAGAACTAAGCCCTACAGGAAAGCTGAACAGCTGTTTATTTCCCATTCTAGAGCCAAGAAGAGTCAACCTGTCTCTGAACACATGCTCGCCCATTGGTTGTCCTTTGGTATTGTTTTTTGTTCCTGCCACCATGGTATATGTATTCCATGCAAGGTTAAAGCACACTCCACAAGAACTTTATCCTCTTTGGTGGCATGTTGGAAAGGACTGGACTCTAGAATCATTCTAGAGGCAGCAACCTGGCCCTCTGTTCATATCTTTACAAAGTACTACAGACTCGATTCCTTCTCAAGTTCCAGAGCAGACTTTGCAAGGGCTATTTTCCAGGACCTCCTCTATCCTTATCCTTCCTTCTGCTAGGTATGGTAAGCTTTGGGAATATACCTATATGCTACTGAGACAGTGTGAATGATGAACATAGTAAAGTTACAGAAGTCCTACTTACCTGTAACAGCAGATGTTCAAATTTCACACTGCTTCATTGGCAGCACCTGCCCACCATCTCCCCCTTTTTTTCTTTTTTAGTTCATCGGTGTCCAACCTTGTGCTGTTAGTTGGCTTTGGTTATTTGTGTTGGTAGGTTTTGTGGCTGCGAATTGGTTGGCTTCAAGAAATTTCTTGCTTCTGGTCCTTCTTGGTTCTTCCTACTTAGCAGTAGAACCTGAATAACTGACTTCTTGTGACAGAGGTTACTCTTCCCTTGATGGGAAGATGGGATGGGGATTAGCCAAACCCCTGTCACAGGGAGTCAGTGTGTGTTCCTTTTTGGTGGGCTTTAAAGCCAGTTCAACTCTGAAGGAGTTATGTCTGAAAAACCCTCTCTGGGGTTCAAGTGATGCACTTCTTGTGGGCACAAGATCCCCAACCAGGATGCCAACAAGGAGTGTGTGTACTGTTTAGGTACTGATCACCTTAAAGCTTCTTGTGAGGTTTGTGCAGCCTTTAACCCTCATGCGCTCACGGATAGGCACAACGAACTTACATTAAGGGGACTACTTCCTTCTTCTGCTTCTGAGGCTCAGACACCCTCCATGGCTTTGTCCTCTTCTTCCAAGGAGGCTAATAAGAGGTCTGTCTCTGCCTCCCTTAGAGACCTCTTGGAGCCAAAAACCAAGTCAAAGAAAATTTTGAATCTGACCTCCACAGATCTGAAGAAAACTTCCGCCTTATCATATCCACAGGCCTCCTCGGATCCGACTGAGGTAATTACACTTTCACCTCCTCCTTATTCTGCTTCATTGTTGAATCCTATGGTTCTGGATCTGAGAGCTAGGAGCAAGTCCCCAAGTCGATTAGGAAAATCTCCTTCACCTAAATCGACACAATCCAGACCTCACTTGTTGGCTTTTTCCAGGTCCTTTAGAAGCTGGTCTGAGGCAGACATGGACAGAATGATGAAATTCCTCAAGGCACACATTCAGATGGGGGTAGTGTCGGCTCCATCCCGTATCAGATCTGTGAACTGTCCGGCCCACATCATCAGAACTCCTTCTCCGATCTGACTATCTGCTTTAGAGTTGCAGGTTTTAGGACTCCCAAGTGTGTCAGCTTTGGTGCTGGGGAAACCAGCATCCTCGACTCTGATGATGCCCTTGATTAGCTCTGTCCTTATTCCTTTGGAGCAGAGCAGATCTTGGAGCTGAGATGTCGATGCAGGGCTAGGGGAATGGGGTCAGCTCCATCCTTATTGGAGCTGTCCTTTCCTCTAGGTGTTTCAGCCTTTGCTAACTCTGGTCTGATTCCCTCTGTAGACCATGGATCCAGAGTGAGTCCTGGCAACCTTCCCTTTGTTGCTTTGACTCAGAGCAAGGCAGAGAGGGCTTCCCCAGATCTGTTTGCTTTCCAAGTAGTGGGAAGGGTTTTCTTCCATAGTGGAAAACCGTCTTCTCATGTCCTGCAGTCTATCCTCGTACCACACAGTGACCACAGAAGCTTCCCAATTGGGGTGGGGGGCATTACAAGGGGAAGATGGTCCTAGGCATGTGGCCCCTTCTAGAGACCAGGATACATATCAATGTCCTCAGGATGAGAGATGTTCTTGTAAAGTTGCAAGCCTTTCAGGACGCTCTCCCTCTGGGGACCATTGCAGTTCACACTGACAACATATCTGTGGCCTGGTACATCAACAAACAAGGAGTACCTGTCCATACACTTTGTGCAGAGAAGCCATGAGGGTGTGGGAATGGGCATTATCTTCGGGCCACCTTCTGGTTGCAACTCACATTCTGGGGAAAACCAGTGAGCTGTCGGACAGACTCAGCAGATCTTTCCTGATTCCGCACGAGTGGTCCCTCAGTCAGTCAGTGGCGAACATGATCTTCAACCATTGAGGTCAGCCTTGCTGCGACCTTTTTGCCTTTCCCCTTAACAAGTGCAGTGAGTTCTTCACTCTGATCCCCCCCTCCAGGGGAGTCCCCGCAGGATGTTCTGGTGCATGAATGGCCACAGGTCTCCTTTATGCCTGTCCCCCTCTTCTGCTGATCCCAAAATTTCTTCAGAAGGCAAGCAGGCTGAATAGCTCTGTCATCCTCATTGCCCCTTTCTGGCCTTGACAGATATGGTTCCCCTTCCTTTGGTCTCCTCTAAAATATCCTCTGTGGATACTGAAGCCAAGACAGGACTTCCTCTCTCACCCTTCAGGATTGCAGCACCCCAATCTTCATGTCTTCAAGTTAGCTGCATGGTTTCTGCACTTCCAAACATAATAAGAAAATCCAGGCTTACTTCCCCAGTTTGTAACATCATTTTAGCCTCACAAAAGGTTTCAACTAAGAAAGTCTACAACAGTAAATGGCAAAGGTTTGTTGTTGGGGCTGCAAGCAAAAATATTGATCCCTTGTCAATATAAGTCTCTGATATTTTGTTTCTTCGTACCCTGTTTAAAGAAGGTGCAGGTTTCTCTACCATCAAACTTCAGATGGCTTCGATTTCTAATTTTCATATTGCTAGCTAGTCTTGTTCCTTGTCTATCTTTAGATGATGCAAAGTGTTTATGAAAGCTGTCTTCTTGCTGAGACTCCCCCTACTAAAGATTCCTCCCCACCTTGGGACATCATCTTCGTGCTGCAGAGTTTGACTCCAACAAAGAAGAAAGTTCCCAGTTGACTTCTTAAAATATGTTATGCACCTAGTTCACTATTACAAATTGAACTGTAAAATATGTACTACAAAATAATAAAATAGGGGCGGAGCCTAGATGTCCAACTGAGAGCAGTGAATTTTAAGAGCTCCATAAACTAGTATAATAATATAGGAACATTTTATTATTTTCAAGTTTAAAACATCAGAAATCTATAGATAAACTGCTAATCTACATAAATATGAATTTTGGTGGAGATGTACAAAAATTTTCTTGTCAAGGAACTTGGAGATGTATTGAATCACTGAATATGAACAACTCAAGTAATTCTCATCCAGATGCTGCTTTGAAATAAGAACTGCAATTGATGACATCTACCTTACAGGAACTATCTTTGAAGATGGATGCCTTTAAAATGACTTAGAAAACCTCAAATTAAATTCTCAAAAACAGACTAATACTCTTAAGGAACTATTACAGCAACACCATACAAAAATAACAAATATAGAGACTTCTCTAAATGACATTGAAGGGAGACTCAGAAAGGAAGAATTCTAAAAAGAATTTCTGCTTAAACAGAATACATGACTGCTTAACAAAATAGATGACTTAGAAAACAGGGAAAGGAGAAACAACATAAGGATCTTTGGTCTGCCTGAAAACACTGGAGAAGATATTTCATTCTTAACCTGGATTCCTAAATTTTTAGACTTGAAAGAGGGATTTTCATTTGGAATTGAAAGGGCGCATAGAGCACTGAGGAAACCTGCTTCTAACTCAACAAATACTCCGCCTAGATCCATAGTTATAAAATTTCTTTCATTTCTAGACAAGGAACTAATATTAAAATTTGCTTGGAGAAAATCACCCTTAAAATACAATCAAAGCCTGATAAGGTTTGACAATGATTTTTCTTCCAGAATTCTAGAACAAAGGAAAAATGTCTGGCCAATAGTAAAACTGTTGAAACAAAACAACATTAAAGCACGGCTGGCCTTTCCAGCCAAGATACAAATAATTTTTGCCAATGAGATGAGAACCTTTAATAACTTGGAAGAAGCTACTATATTCATCAAAAACAACAACATAGTGTCTATCCCAGAAAAAATTGAATGGATGGCCCCTACTCTTAAAATAATAAAATAAACAAATCCTTAGACTGATGCTAGAAAGAAGAAACAAAAAAATGATTACAAGGTAGCTGTCCCCAAAAAATAGCTCTTACAACTACATTTCTCAAAGTATCAACTGATATGGTACATCACTTGTCATCTGTTCTTATTTAAAAAAGGAGGGTTTCTTAAACAACTGAGAAACAGTAATAATGTATTCAGAATGTTCAGAGATCCAATAATTCTTCACAAAAAAAGGTAGATCAAAATGGGTTACTATTTACATTATATGTATAAGCTAAACAAAGCAACATATAATACAAACATAGAAGTTTCTACTCCCCTACTTGAACTCAATGAATACTTATCTTGTTCGTTTTTCATTGTTTTTACTTATAATAATTTAAGTAATTAGTTAACTAATTCAACAAGGTACCATTCACCAGAGTTCAGACTCAAATGTAACACATTAACATCATATATAATAGCAGTAACCGTATAGTGTTTTGAAAAAAAAAAAATGCTGTCATGGAGACTAACGCCTTCTTCAGTTAAAGTATGATTTAGAAATGTCATGTATATCGTGGTTAAATAATAGTAGCAAACTCTCTTAGTACAAATGTCATCATTATTCTGTCTAAATATAGTTAATATCAATTATGGCAGGTATCATAGCTTCAAGTGTTGTTTGATCAATCCTGTTATGGTGTGCGTGGATGCAGCTGTGTCTGGCAGCTCGTACAAATGTCATTATTATTCTTTCTAAACATAGTTAATATCAATTATGGCAGGTATCCTAGGTTCGAGTGCTGTCTGATTAAGCCTAACATGGTGTGTGTGGATGCAGCTGTGGTATGTTGTAATTTTCGTCTCTGGGAAGCTGTGAGTTGTGGCTTGTGATCGAGGTTTACTGATGCTTGTGTATTAGGAAGAGATATTTGGTGTTTTAACCTGGATTCAGGGGAAGGGGGTGGATAAAACTGTAATTTGAGATATTTTGGCAGAGAATACTTTGTTTATACATCTGCTTAGTGAGAGGTGGGAAGGCTGGAAGAATGTGTTATCTGTTGTTGTGGTGGCTTGTTGGGAGTTTTTTTTTTTTTATCTGTTTGCTCTCCATTCTTTTCTTGGCTGCTGCCTCACTAAAAGGGAGGGAATTTAGGCTTGAAGTTGCAGTGAAGTGAAGCTTTGCTTCAGGTGCATCGCAAGCCACTGGTATGCAGTACACAGGCTCACAAACAGAAATAGATGCTCCCAGGTTGCTATGCTAACAGAGACAGAGTGATGATAATGCTTAACGGCTCTGAGGAGCCTCCGAGATAATTCTCGGCAATGAAGTTTTTGGTTATAAAAAAAAAAAAATGTATATATATATATATATATATATATATATATATATATATATATATATAATAAAAGGGCTGTTTTAAACCACATGTACACATATTGATGGTCTCCCAACACATCGTTTAGCTCATTAAGTTGATTATTGATAAAAAAAAAAAAATAATAATAATAATAAGCACAATTTTATATTTAAAATGTATTTTGGTCCAAACACAGTAAGGACTTGCATAATAGTGGAAGTCTGAGTTATTGTGAAAGCCTAAGAACACTTGGTCTTGTGCAGTACCCTTTGCAGTGGTCTGGGAGGTGAGCTTGCTCGGATGTGTTGGGCATATGGGGATAGCTGATTCTAGGCATGTTTGGGCTGCTGGGAAGTGCTAGAGTCATCAGATTTCCTTCATGGAAATATCTGTGGGAATGGAAGGTGTGTTGAGTGGTTCACTGGCAGAGTGGCCACTCCATGGTACAGGCTGGTAAAATGGAACAGGACAAATATTGGTATGGATATTTTAAGAACATGCTGGAAACACATCACATGAACTAGTGAATGGCATTCTGGCAAAACTGGATGGGTTTTGTTGCCCGCGCTTGAAGTACTGATATGTATGTAAGGATGGAAATATACAAATAAGAAACTAGAAGGGTCTCATAATTTAATGTCTATGGACTGTATAAACATGCTTGGAAGCAGCTAATAATGCGAATAAGCATTACAGCTTGTTGTCTCTCAAATAACTAAGCAACAGCCAAAGAAACACAGCCACACACACACATTATGTAATGTATGATTTTAGTAAATCTAGACATAAAATATATAATCGTCATATAAGATGAAGCAGTCTGCTGAATTTATATATTAAAGACAGGATTTAATAACATGGGCTTGTGTATAATAACACTACTGTTTTAACTTGTCATACATGACGTACACTATATTGAACATCAATGGGAAGCATGATGATTTTCTCGTATAAGTAAATGTGCATAACAAGTCATATAATTGCTTTCACTTGAATTGTGGTTTTGTAACTCATCTTGACCATACATAATACTTAAGCTGTTACCAAGGTAACTAATGATGTAATGTGATCCTATCTCGCCTACATTCATTACTGATGGGCTCGGAGCCGAGAGTCTGCTCTGACTCGGCCACTATAACTAGCACAAAGTCTCTCATTGGCTGGGCTAACCCTGTATCCCAGGATGCATCACGCCCAAACCCCCAGATCTCGTTTACTGCTCCTAGAGTAACGACGTGGTCTTGACTTGGCTGTGGCTAAGTACCCTCTCTTTTGTTTTTGAACTTATAGCTTCGAGTTTATTATACCAAAAAAGCTATTCTAATAGCTACGTTGTCTGTTGTATCCATTGTTATGAGATTGCGTTTGTTATTGGTTAATCCTTCTGTTTGGTGGGCTAGGCCCGTTTAAGTTAGAGGGCCTTTGCCCTATCTTGTGTTGTTAATGTTCGGGCATTTAAGTTAGAGCCCTTTCCTCCCTCCCTACTTTGTGTTGCTGAGTGTGCTTGGTGTGATTTATTGTGTAAATTTGAAATATTGTTGCTGCTTGTGGATTGTGTTCCTTATGTCGGGCAAGGAACCAAAAGAACATAAGCCATCTGGCTTTAAAAAATGTGCCAAATGTGTGTATAAGATGTCGCTGACTGATGGCCATGCCATCTGTGTATATTGTCTCGGTGCCATACACTGTGTGTGTGTGTCATGCTTTCTCTGCCAGGGTCTTACAGGAGAGAAAAAATAAACTTATCCTCAAGGGTTTGATTAAACCCTCCTTTGAGGAAACTTTGGCGCCCTCTCCTCCCTTTGAGAAATCCAGGTCCAAGTCTAAAATGAAGTCTCCGCCTCCGACTAGTTCATCGGAGCCTCCGGAGAAAAGGTCTAAAACTACATCTCCTTCCTCGACTCCACTGGTCTCGGAGCCGCAGGAAGCACTGTCCAAGGCTATGTCTCCTTCCTCGGCTCCACTGGTTTCAGAGCCGCAGGAAGTATTGTCTGTTGCGGGGTTGGCTTCTTTGACTCCACGGTCGTCGGTGCCGAAGGAGGTTGCGGTGGTTCTTGAGCCTGCTTCGGCTCCAATCCTTTTGGAGCCGATTCGGTGCCGTTCCCCCAGTCTTGTCTCGGCTCTGACAGCAAAGGTTTCTCGATCCCCGTCTGTCTCCTCCAAGTCCTCCAGGCTCTCGGATTCAGATGTCGATAGGGTGGTCCAGAGGCTCCTCCAGTCGCCAGTGTTAACTAAATTATTTTCGGCTCCAGCCCAGTCGGCTCCGGAGCCAGCTACTATATCAGTTCCGTTTCTTCCTCCTCCACCAACCTCGGTGTCATCGGAGCCGGAGTCTGCCGAATTGAGTGACGTCCCTGGGTCAGCTCCGAAACCTCCTGCTAGTCTTTCGGATCCGACATCGGCTCCAACCTTTTCCATTCCTTCTACAGGTTTCGGTACTCGGGTGTCCTCAGTCGAACCCGAGGGGGATACATCAGGGCTTCAGACTGCAGCTCCGAGTCCCCCCCCTGGTGCTTCGACTAGGGGTACCCCGACTCCGGTCATGGTCTCGGAGGCGGGTTTTTTGTCTGATTCTGGTGGATCTGCCTTCGAGGCTATGAGGAGCGCGCTGGCCAAGTCCATAGTGACTTCACCTGAATCCGCAACTCCTTCCCTAGACGCTGCGACTAGAGCTTCTGGTGCCCCATCTCTGGACACCTCCATGTGTGGTCCCCTACTTTCTGAGGGCTCTTCAGAGTCTGTGCCTGAAGAGCCTCCCAAGAAGAAGTTGTGTAAGAGGAAGCACGTAGACTCCCCAGATGAGTCTGTCACCTCGGACACCGACCTTGATGATGCAGAAGGGTCCCCGAAGTCGTCCTCTGATGATGTCTCGTTCTCCGATATCCTGGAGAGCTTGAGACAGCGGGGCAACTGGCCATCCAAAAACCCTTCTGAGGAGGAGTCAGTCTTCCTCAAGACCTTCGGAGCCCAGCCTTCCACCTCTTGGGTGTCTCCACCCTTCGATGAATTATTGGATCTTATTTGTCGAAGGGGTGGGAACACCCTGACTCTGTGGAGCCAGTTCCTAGCCGCCCCAATAAGTTCTTATCTGCGCCTCCTGGAAAAGAATTTTTGACCAAGGGAGTACCTGTGGATGCTATGGTGGTGGCGTCTGCCAACCAGCAGGACGTGGCAGAGACTTCTACTTCCATCCATCCTCCTGATAAGGAATCTAGGAGTAGGGATAGGTATGGGAAGCATACCCTGTCTTCAGCGACCTTTACATTGCGGTCGCTGAATTACTTGTGTCATTTTATGCGGCTCCAAAGGGATCTCATAAAGGAGTTGGGAGATACCCTGTCGGGTAACTTGCCTGAGGTGTTGGCCCAGTCTGTTAACGCCCAGCTGTCTACCCTTTATTCCATCGTCAACTCGTCCATGAGGCTCATATCTTATGCAGCCGAGGGGGCGGGTAGAGCAGCGAGTTCGGGAGTGGCCCTTAGGAAGCAAGCTTGGATGCGCTTGTGTCATTTTGCAGAGGCTTTCAAGTCTTCTTTCATGGACACCCCATTCGACGGGTCCTCCCTTTTTGGACCCAAAGTGAAAGACACCCTCACTAGATGTGAGCAGGAGGGTAAGACTTTGTCTGCCGTTGGGGCCCGTTTTTTGCTTCACACTAGACCTTATCCCAAGGCTCAGAGGGGAGGGAAAATGTGGTTCAGAAAGTCTCAAAAGTCTTCCCCTGCCCATCAAAGTGATCCCCCCTCCAGGGGCAGAGGAGGGGGAATTTTAATGGAAGGCGTCACCCTAGAGGCGGTGGAGGCCCCCGCAATACAGAAGACAGTGAGTCCTTTCGTGGTTCCTCCTACCAACGTCTGTGAGGGATTACCCAACTGTGCGTCTCCTGAGCCAGTCGGGGGTCGTTTTTCAGAGCATCTTCAGGCCTGGGAGTCCATCACTCAGGATCGATGGGTGCTTCGTATCATCACCGGAGGTTACACCATTCCCTTTATTCGTTCCCCCCCGCCGTCAAGAAAAATCCCGGACGTTCCACCCAGTCAACGGGATCAGGCAGCTGTAGAGGTCTCAAAGCTGCTAGAAAAAGGAGTCATCCAACCAGTCCCCACAGACCAGATCAGATTAGGAACTTACTCAAGGTTATTTTTGGTGCCAAAAAGAACAGGGGACTTGAGACCCATTCTGGATCTCAGCCGTCTAAACCGCTTTGTAAAGAAGTCCAAGTTCCGAATGGTCACTTTGCAATCCATTTTCCCATTGCTGGAAAAAGGAGTATGGATCTCAAGGATGCCTATTATCACATCAAGATAAACAAGGCTTCCAGGAATCATTTACGCTTCCGTCTGGGAGCCAGTCATTTTCAATTCCGGGCCCTGTCCTTTGGTCTCACCACAGCCCCCAGGGTGTTCACCAAGTGTCTGGCAGTGGTGACAGCTCACCTGAGACGTCTAGGATTCCAGGTGTTTCTTTATCTAGATGACTGGCTCCTCACCGCCCCCACCAGGCATCTACTTGTTCAAGCCACGAGAGCTACTGTCAAATTGGGCCATCTTCTAGGGATTTCATTCAACTGGGCAAAATCTGTATTGCTGCCATCACAGCGTGTTGCCTTTATCAGCGCAGAGCTAGACTCTGTAGAGATGAGAACTTTCCTACCGACAGAGAGAATAAAGTGTTACAGGCCTAAGTCCTGGCTTTACTACCCCGGGGAAAAGCCCAAGCCAGGATGGTTCTTCAGTTGTTGGGATCAATGGCGGCTACCATTCTCCTAGTTCCGCTAGCCAGGTTACACATGCGAATACATCAGTGGCTCCTTTCGGCCCAGTAGTCATATCAGGAATGCCCCTTGTCCCATCCGATTCTCATCATGGAGAGATGCCGGCAGGATCTGCTTTGGTGGTTTCTCTTGTCCAATCTGGATCAAGGGAGACCCTTGAGCCCCCCTGTCCCCTATTGCCACAGTAACCACGGACGCCTCCCAGATAGGGTGGGGGGGGCATTATCTGGGCGAGATGGTCCAAGGTACGTGGCAAGACCACGAGGTTCACTTGCATATCAATGTTCTAGAGATGAGAGCAGTGCTTCTAGCATTGCAGGCATTTCACAGCTCTCTTCCCAGGGGAACTATTGTGATTCATTCCGACAATATGTCGGTTGTCTGGTATCTGAACAAGCAGGGAGGAACCAAGTCCTACCCCCTTTGCAGGGAGGCCATGAGAGTGTGGAATTGGGCGATCGCTTCCCAGTGCTTTCTAGTGGCAATGCACATTCCGGGGAAGTCCAATGTGATAGACAGGCTGAGCAGAGCTATTCTGATGCCTCACGAGTGGTCCCTGAACGACAGAGTGGCTGCTCAGATCTTCTCCAAGTGGGGCCTTCTCTGCTGCGACCTCTTTGCCAGCCCCCTGAATGCAAAGTGCAGCAATTTTTTCACTCTGATCCCCCCACAGGGGGAGTCACCCAGGGATGCTCTAGTCCACAATTGGCCCTCCGGTCTGCTCTACGCCTTCCCGCCGGTCCCTCTTCTACCAAGAGTGATTCAGAAGGCTACCTGCTTGGGAAGCAAGATGATTTTGATCGCACCACACTGGCCCCGTCATGGTTGGTTCCCCTTCCTTCGGAAGTATGCGATGGATGGTCCTTGGATTCTGGACCCAGCTCCAGACCTATTGACTCATCAGTCAGGACAGCTCCATCCATCCCTATGAACACTCGCTGCCTGGCTCCTCCACTTCCGACCTTAGTCAGACAGCATATCTTTACCCCAGAAGTAGTACATATTCTGTCTTCCTCCCACAAGTCTTCTACTAGGAAAATATACTCTAGTAAATGGAAGAGATTTGCAATTTGGGCTTCAGCAACGTGATCTTGATCCCCTTACAGCCCCGGTGTCGGCGGTGTTAGATTTCTTAGCAACACTCTTTAGACAGGGCTCGGCTGCCTCTACTATAAAGGTTCAGTTGGCAGCAATCTCCAATTATCATGTTGCACATGAGCCTTCCCTCATGGGTCATAAGCTGTGTAAAGCCTTTCTGAAAGGAGCCTGGTTGCTTCGCCCTCCGGTTTCTCAACCTGTCTTGCCATGGGATTTAGATGTGGTGCTCAGAGCTTTGACGTCTTCTTCCTTTGAGCCGGCAGCCTCCTGCGAATTGAAATTTCTGTCATGGAAGACTGCCTTCTTGGTAGCCATAACTTCAGCCAGAAGAGTATCGGAGCTTCAAGCCCTTTCTGTTAAACCTTCTTATTTAATTTTTCATAAGGACAGAGTATCTCTGAGACTTAATCCTTCTTTTCTCCCTAAGGTCTCTTCTGCCCTTTGTCTCCACCAGTCTATTGAGCTTCCAGTCTTTTTTCCACGGTTTTCCAACAAAGCGGAATACAGATTTCACCAGTTTGATGTGCATAGACAACTGAGGTTTTATTTAAATAGGACACAACAGGAGAGGAAATCAGATCAGTTGTTTGTGTCCTTTTCGGACAATAGAATTGGCAGATGTGTAACTAAGGGCACCATAGCTAAGTGGATCAGAGACTGCATCTCTTTTATTTATGCATTAGCGGGTAAGGATCTTCCCTTTCCAGTTGAGGCGCTTTCTACCAGGGCTATGTCAACTTCAGTGGCCTTTCATGCTAGACTATCCATAGATGCGATATGTGCAGCGGCTACTTGGACTTCTCCACATACCTTTATTTCTCATTACAAACTGGACGTGGCCTCTAGAGGTCAGGCTTCCTTTAGTTCCACAGTGCTCAGGAGTGTTTTCCAGTGAGCCTCCCGGGATTTAGGTGCTAGGGACACTGTCCCGTCAGTAATTAATGTAGGCGAGATAGGATCACATTACATCTTTTAGTTATGTACTTACCATAACGATAGATGTATGTGATCCATCTCGCCTACATTCTTACGTACCCACCCTCCTTCCCCCTACTTGTTGGTCTTGGAGGAAACTTGTATTCTGATTCCTCTGAGGATATTATTTTTTCTCTCCTCTTACATATATACCCTTGTGGTGTGGTGTATGTGGGAAAATAATATTGGGGCAAACAAGATCTGGGGGTTTGGGTGTGATGCATCCTGGGATACATGATTAGCCCAGCCAATGAGAGACTTTGTGCTAGTTATAGTGGCTGAGTCGGAGCCGACTCTCTGCTCCGAGCCCGTCAGTAATGAATGTAGGCGAGATGGATCACAAACATCTATCATTATGGTAAGTACATAACTAAAAGTTTTATACATGACATCAAACTGACAAAGTTGTTCAAGGGAAACAATAGAAGCCTGAACTAGGGATGTCACAGAATGTAATAATCACATTCTGAACAAATCATATTAAATTGACAATAATCACTCAGTTTAACCTTTGCTGATTAGATTAGAATGTTGCTATTTAAATCTAAAAACTTTCAGTATATGCCATAAAATGGCATTTTATGAATATGGAAAAGGAACTTGTAATCATTAATCACAAGAAGTGAATTTGTTGTTTTTAACCTATAATTTCACTCATTTTATAATAAGAAATGACAGATATGAAAATCCTTATGTGTAGGAAATAGGGGGAGAGGGATGCACTGATAATTAAAATACACTAAGTTTCATCAGTGTTCACATAAAACAAACTTGATGCTTTAAGTTAAGTTAGCAACAAAGTAATTAAATGCTGGTAAACAATGAAATATAACTTTTGATATATCCAGTAAAATACATTGTATTATAAACATTAGGTATAAATATTACTATCTATTTATATTAATAAGTTTTGAAAGAATTTATCAATAAGGGTGAATATGTTAAATAACTGTGTGCTGTAATCTTTTACTGAGGTTTTATATATGATACATCTTACTTTACGATGATTGAATTGCTTGTCATCTAGCTTTCATGTAATACTTAATTGCTTAAACAATAAGTAGACATTTATATTGTATTAGAATTCTGTCTAATCTACAGTAGTACTATATCTGTTCAAAATAATGTAAATATTGCTTATTCCTATTACAAATATTCTCCATATGATAATTCAATTTATGGAGCTCAGATGTTCTGGATTGTCAAGGTATGAGTGACAATCTGATGGACTCGGGTTTATCCATAAGATTAGGAATGATTTTCATTCCATGGCTAGTGCAGCTCTTAGTTTTGTTAACATTTATTCATTTAAATTTATTTCACAAAAGCATTTTAGTATGCCTGACCAAAACATTAGTTTATTGGTAAATACTTAAATTGTAAAACTGATATTATCCTTTAAAGGTGCAAACATATATTTTATGGTTATCCGAGGATAATGTTTAATAGTCACAATAAAACAAAAAATACATAGTCTAAATAACCTAAGATGGATTTAAATTTGTTATCTTTAAATACCAATGGCTTAAACAATCTAGCAAGAGATCAAATCTACTGAAATATTTAAAACTGAACAAAGCACAAATTGTCTTCCTTCAAGAAACTAATTTCAAAACAAATGACAAGTACAAAGGGAATCCTAAGGAATATATGATATTAGTGCAATCCAGTTATAAGACAAAGACAAAAGGGGTAACAATTTTATGGAAAACAAATGTGATTAACCCAGAAATCATTTACAAGTATAAAGATAAAGAAGGCCTTATGGCATTAGTAATAGTTAAATATAATGGAATATGGACCCTAGCCAATCTATACTGGTTCCCAGGCATTGGAACAGGAACTGTTAAAAAAAAACTTGGATTTCATTTCCAATAATTATAAAGGCAACTTAATGTTAGGAGGAGATTTTAACTGTATATTTGAGATTTCTGAAACTACAAATAGAAGACGACTGCGTATATCTGCTGTAGCAAAAGCTTTAAACAAGTGGGTAGAATCATTTCATCTTGTAGATAATTTCAGATTTAAAGAAGATAAATCTTTGTTGTTTTCCCATCAAGATCACAGATTTGGTACCCAAACTAGAATAGATAAAATATTTGCTGCCCATGACTTACACTCTAAAATCATTTTCAGATCACAATTCATTAATACTAAAACTTCAAAATGGGTACAAACCTTTAATCTTTAACTGCAGAATTTTAGCATATATAACTAAAATTAGAGAGTTCAAACCCTGGTTATTATCTGAATTACAGTTCTACTTAGATATTAATTGCAACACAGAGTTAAATAAAATAATGATATGGGACTCATTAAAAATGTACATATATGGTAAAACCCTAACTTGGTATAAAAAAATCAGAGAATAGGATTCTGAATTATTAGATCTACAATCCAAACTTTTGTCGGTAAAAGCTGCAAAAAAATCAAAATCATTTGGAGATGAAAAAGAAATAGAAGTATTAAACAATAAATACAACAACATTCTAACACATAAAGCTAATTTAGCTTTAGAAAAACTAAAAATTAATACCTTGGCCACTTCTCCCAAATATCTACATAATTTATCCACAAGAATCAAAATACAATCAAAAGCTTATAACATTACAAATATTTTCCATGAAAAGAAGAGGGAAAATGTCTCGGATATAGGTGACATTCTTGATGCCTATAGAAATCACTATATGGAACATTTCCAAAAAGAAAATATACATATCGATCAATTAAATCTAGATGAAAAATGTTCTAATATAAAAAAAATACCAGAAAAATTAAAACTAGATCTGCAAGCACCCATATCCTACAAAGAAATTACAGATACAGTAAAAGAGGGTAAAATAATAAAGCTCCAGGTATAGATGGCATAATTATGGAAATATATAAACTTTTTCCTTCAAAGATTCTATCCCTCTTCCATAAAACTCTGTTAGAAATTCAGTCACAAGCTTTAATAGCACCCTCTTGGAGATATTCCTTAATCACACCAATCCTAAAGGAAAACAAATCCCCAAACCTCTGTACCTCATATAGACCTATATCATTATTAAATAATGACTATAAGATATACATGACAATATTAACTAACGGAATGAAAATACCACTGTCCAAATCAATCAATAATGATCAAACTGGATTTATATATCATAGACACACACATGACAATATTAAAAGGATAATTTCTCTTATAGATTATATTAATAAAGAAACACTCATAATTGGCTTAGATATAGAGAAAGCCTTTGATTCCCTAAATTGGGACTATTTATTCAAAACCCTAATGCTATTTAAATTTCCTGCGTCCTTTGTTCATCTCCTAAAGAATATATATATATATATATATATATATATATATATATATATATATATATACAAATAATTTAGCGTATGTCAAGTTAAGTCCTTTTACCTCTGAATCTATACATATAACAAAAGGCAGTAAACAGGGATGTCCCATGTCACTGATTCTATTTGCTCTGGCTATTGAAATATTGGCAGATTCAATTCGTAACAATATAAAAATCAAAGGAATAGATGTTTATGAACAATACAATTCTAAAGCAGTGCTATTTGCTGATGATATATTACTAACATTATCTAATACAAAAGTGACATTAGAAGAATTAGATGTATTAATTGACAAATTTCACATGACTTCAGGACTCCATTTCAATAAATCAAAATCAAAAATTTTATTTTTAAATAAAAGAAAAAAAAACAACTGCAGACTAAGGTGGATCACATCATAGGGAATCAAGAATCTACCTTAAAATATCTAGGAATTGAGTTATGCAATGATAATAATGAATTGGTCTCAAAAAACTACAATAATATCATCAATACAATTAAAATCTCTGTGGAAAAATGGAACAAAATAATATTAACATTTGATGCTAGACTACAGTTAATAAAAATGGTTTTACTGCCCAAGATCCTGTATACAGCCTTGGCAATACAACTGTTATCAGAAAGGAATATACTTAAAGAAATAAATTCATGCCTAATAAAATTGTTATGGTTTCCCAAAAGAAACAGAATAGCTTTAATACATCATATCAGACCATGGAAACAGGGAGGATTAAACTTTCCTGATACAGAAACATATATAAAAGCATCAATGTCCAAAACAATCTCAAATTGGATAAGTCCAAATTATTCTGCAAATTGGAAAGAATTACTAACTGTAATATCAATAAATTAATTTGATCTACAAAAGAAATTTCAAATACCAGATAAAAACAATTTGCCATGGCACATATTATGTATTAGTATGCAGTATAGCTTAACTAAACCCACTAAAACTCCTATGATTCATTATTAAATTGAATCATTTAGGAAAATTATTAATGCAAATACAGATTGAAAAATCTGGTTTGATCTTTTAACACCATTTATAGTCACAAAGAACATTCCACATAAAATATATAGAGAAATTATTCATTCCTGGGAACAGAAAGGATTTGTTTATTGTTTCCAGTGTATCAAAGAACTAAAAGTTTTAGATATGCAAGTAATAAAAACAGCATACAAAATTCCACAACAGGACTGGCTAACTTTACAGAGTATTTTGTGATGTTCGCAAGATTTAAGTAGAATAATTAACATTTCTCCATTTAAAGAAATACCTGCATTTATGAAATAACATATATGAAATCATATACAATGACTTTGACATGGGAAACATTATTTCAAAATTTTACAAAATATTGATAAACCATAAAACAACACCCAAAACCTCATATTGGAAATATATAACAAAAGGACACTCAGTACAATTAACTGAAGATATTAAAGCAAATATCTTATTAAGGATAAATATACATCCTTTACACAATATTGGAAAGTTTTTAATTGGAAGTGCTTGCACAGAGCATTCTTAACCTCAGATAGAATCAGTAAAATTAGTTCTTCCATAAAAGGAATATGTTGGAGATGTGAGCAAGTACACAGTGCAGATTGGAACCACATTTTCTTTGATTGTGTTAAAAATTAAGCCATTTTGGAATGGTATTAATAACTTTCTACAAACATTAATGAATCATTTTATTTAACTAAAGCTCTTGTATTATTAAATGTGAATGAAGGTCCTCATTTGAATAGGTCAAACATGTATCTAATATGGACTATACTTGCAATTTCAAGGAAGTGTCTAACAAGAAGATGGAATACAAACACAATACCAACTTTGGAAGGCTTCCACAGCCTAATGAAGATCACAGCATTATTGGAAATTAAAATTAAAGAACTAAGAATGTATCCAAAGCCATTTATCAACAACTCTTGGGGAAAAGTCTTATCGTTGATTGACGTTGTACAAGAATTGATCAGATACTCTGATAATGGATTGGACATACTTATAAAGTAACTGTATGCATTAAGATCTGTTATAGTGTCAGGTTAATGTAAATAGTGTACATAGTTATTTAAGATGTTATGTATAAATACTATGGAATTCATTCAAATGTATTTAAAAAATAAAATAAAATTTTTTGTGAAAAAAATAATAAAATAGAAAATAGTAGTAGTAGTCAACAGTTGAGTTAAAAATGGAATATCCTTTATTGAAACACACAAACAAGTGAACCTAGTTGAGTATAATGAAACACATTAAAGGCATTCATTATTTATGTATAATCAGGTTATTTGGAGCAAGGGAGTGGTTACAGAGGGTGGTTCTGTTAAGAGCATTAAAAGCAATAAACTAATTCCTTTAACCAAGCCCCCCTTCCTCCTTAACACAATAGAATAAACCGAGACTGTACTGCCTTAGAACTGAAACTAAAAAGACAGAGACAAATTAAAATATGTAAGAACAGCTTATTAAGGCTAATGTACTAACCCAAACTGTATTAATTAAGAAGCCATCTCACTAACAAAAACACTAATTAACTAGCAAAAGATCTAAAGCTAGACATCTATAAGAATAAATATTAACTTATAAACTGAAATACCTTTAACAAAGATCGCTTTCTACTTCGAGGGATACCACAGATTTTTCTTTTTGCAGAGTTTAACTCAAAAACCTTTAGAGCCAGCAGCCAGTTGTGACATGAAGTTTTTTATCATGAAAGACAATCTTTTTAGTTGCCATTACTTCAGCAAGAAGAATTTCTGAGTTACAGGTGTTATCTTCCAAATCTCCATAGATAATCTTTCATAAAGACAGGGTTTCACTGTGTACCGATCCTTCCTTTATGCCTACAGTAGCCACGGAAAGCAAAATGAATCAATCCATTCACTTGCCAGTATTTTTTCCCAATTTGTCCAACAAAGAGTACATTCTGCATCTCCTTGATGTTCATAGATAACTGTGTTTTTATATGCATAGAACAAAGCAGCACAGGAAGTCAGACCAATTGTTTATAGCCTTCTCTGCTAACAAATTAGGTCAGGCAGTGTCAAAAATCACAATGGCCAAATGGATCACGGACTGTTATCACCTTCATTTACTCTCAGACAGGCTTAGAATTACCTTGACCTGCAAGAATGCATTCTACTAGATGTATGGCGACGACTTCTGATTTTTCATCCAGGATTTCCATTGATGATACTTGTGCGGCAGCCACATGTTCAAACAACCACATTTTTGTTGCGCACTGCAGGTTGGATATTGTATCTAGAAGCAGGGCTTTTTTTGGTTCGATGGGGTACTCTGGCACATCCTTCCATGAGGGCAACCCAGGAACCACATAGCTGGGGACCCAGTTGTGAGGAGGAATGTAGAGGACAGCATCAGATTAGGAAGTTATGTCTTACCATAACTTGGCACCTGTGTTGTCCATCTTCATTCATCCTCACTTTCCCACAAAACCATCCTCCCTTCCTTATTCTTCTAGAGGATCTAATGAAGATTGTGGGACTCTTGTGTCCCAAGTCTGAGCCTCAGTTGATGTTTTCCTCTATCCTGTCGTTATCTATGGATGGTGAATCAGCAAACTTGATCTGAGGTGCTGCGGTGGGTGTAGTGTGTTATGGGTAAAGGAGGAAGCTCGAAAATCAGATCCAAGTCTGGAAAATGTGGCCAAGACGGATCTGAGACCCAATCATGAGGAGGAATGAAGATGGACAACACAGATGCCAAGTTATGGTAAAACATAACTTCCTGTTTTTTTAAGAAAAACACCAGAAACATTATTATTAAAACTTTTAAAGTAAATCCAAAACTAAAATAGTCTTCAATATGTGTACAATAAATTTTGTAGTCCTACCAAATCTTCAGTACTGTTAGCCTATTTTAGGGTCCACCCACTCAGTCTGTGATCATTGTTTATAGCATTCAATCCCATGAATTCATCAGAGGGCTAGATTAATTGCTTCCCATCGATCTTCCATGTTTCTGTCCATCCTTGTTACTGCAGCGGCCTTCCCCCATTGAAATGTTGTACTAATTATTCTCACCCCCACTATCTACCAGTGCCAGATTTGCTATGTTGCTGCCATAACAAATGAATTGTAGCTAGTGAACATCTGCAGTTTCATGGTCATATGACTCCAGTTTACCATCTTAAGCACTTTACTGCACCTTTTGTCTCCATCATAAAATTGACAGTCACATATTATTGCTCATACAGCTAACCGTATGCCCTTCTACAAGTGTGCACCCCCATGTACGACAAGAACAGAGCTCCTGAGAATAGGACATAAAAAGAACAAAATCCACTTTCTTTCACTTATCTCCTTCTAATATTTTCAAGGCTTTCTGTCCATCTAAGCATTTCTGTTACTGTTTGTTCTTGTCCCTTCTCTGGTCTGACATTTACTGTTTGAGTCTGTGATTAGGTATAGATCACTTACCCCCTTCAGCTGTATGCAGTCTGTCGTAACACAAGCTGATGTGCTATGTTCTCTTTTTCCTTTAATTAACAGTATTTATTAAAAGTGGGCAAAATCTTCTTTGCCTTTGTTGATTACCCTCACCTCTGTGCTGGTCTGTCTGGCTCCCTCTGTTTGATGAATCTGGATCCACTTCTGGTGCTGTGGCTCTAATACTGCTTGAATCTTCATTTATCAACTTCAGTGCTCCACCATCCACATTTATTTAGGTGCCTGTGCATATGTGCAGCTTGCAGATTGCTGGGCATGTCAGTTTGGCCTTAATTCCCAGTTTCCTGGGCTTGCTTCATTACCAGGTTGAATGCTGCCCTTTGCTTCTTGGTAGCCACAGAAAAGTCTTGCTTAATAAATACCCAAGCCACACTACCCATCCATTGGGACCCTGGCTTCCATGGGACAGAAAGTATGGTTTCCTTTAGCTGGTAGGTCTCAAATATCATTATGATTTGCCTTGGTTTTTGGCTGGATGGTTTCCTTTAGACAGTGGGTCTCAAACCTCACTATGATGTGCCTCAGTTTATGGCTTGACCTGGGTAGCCCTGTGTGGTCTTTCAATTTCTATGTCTTGTTCAGGAAGAGAGAAACCACTCTGCTAATAATTTAGCCATAAATGAAGCACAGTCTCTGTCCTGCCTTCCCTTTCCACTGGTATGCCCGAGAACCCTAAGTTTTTTTTTGTCTTGCTCAGTCCTGTTGATCAAAAAAAAGAGTTCTTCTCTTACATCTAGCCTGACCTCCTGCATATCCTCCCTAAGTCTTAGCTGGTCTTTTTCTTGAAATGTATCTTGTATAGCATCCACTTTGTTGCTCAAAACATTTTTTGTTTTTTTTATATCCGGCTTTTGTTTCAGACATAAACTTCTTAAAAGTTGCATTCATTTTCCAGAACTCGCCCAGTACATTGTGCAGGGTGACTTGCTCCATTGAGGTATTACTTCTCACTGTTGCCATTTCCATATTGACTTTTACCTCATCTGTGATTGCTGTCTTTGGTCAGAAATAATACCCTTATTTTTTTCAGGGTTTTCTCTCTGTAGTCAATGTATACTTTTTCCAACTTCAAAGTAACTTTAATCCTTGCTCTTTGTGTACTGTTGTTTTTTTTTTTTTTTTTTTTTTGTGGAGGTGGCTTTAATTTTAGGCTATTTCAGTCACTGATCCACAGACCTTAACAGAAAACTTCTGTGCATCGCTGAACCATACCATGACTCTCTCAGTTCCTGATGAAGCAAGTTTTGATGTGTTTGATGATGATTGATTCCTTGATTGTGAGACAGTTAAAATGAGGCTAAGCCAGGGTTTGTTCCATATGTACTTACTACACCTAGAAGAGTACCAGCTCCCATTTTCTCGAAACTGGAGGCGGAGTTGAAGAGGATGCAGGCACTTGGTATAATAAAAGAGGCTACTGAAATTACACATTGGTGTGTACCGATGATACCAGTTGTTAAGAAAAATGGAAAAGTGACAATATGTGTTGACTTTGAGACTGAATGATGCAGTAAAAAAAGAAAAGGTTTATCTTGTCTGCTTTGGGAGACATAACTTCAGAGTTAGTAGGGGCAAAAATGTTCTCCACATTAGATGCATCCTGTGGGTTTTGGCAAACATCCCCAGATTTATGTAGTAGGAAACTGACATTTCTCACTCTAGTGGAGAGTTTGTTTCTTTTGGTTACCTTTTGTGATCATATCTGTATCTGAAGTTTTCTAGCATGAAGTGGGTACCTTGTTAAAAGACCATGAGGGTGTTGTGGTTGTAATGGATGATATTAAGTATTTGGACCTAATAAGTAAATGATGACAGAAAGATGGAGATTGTGATTCAGACTATTACCAATCAAGGCTAAACTAAGTAAAAAGAGAAGTGCTTTATCTAAACTAAAGTTCAGTGTTTTGGACATTGTATTAGCGATGATCGCATGAAACCAAATGCAGCTGCGTCAAGGCCATAGCTGAGCTGCAAATCTTTACAAATGGTTAATTTCTGTTACACATTTATGCCAGGGCTATCAACAGTATTATATCCAGTGACAGATCTGTTGGTAAAAGGTACTGAGTGAACACAGGAAGATTCCCATGAGTAGGCTTTCACAAAGGTTAAATCTCTGCTAAAGTTCACACTAGTGCCTATGTACTATAATGTCACCAAACCTGTTGTAATCAGTACTTACATTAACAACTATGGATTAGATGCAACCTTGATTTAACTAGTTGAGGATATAATTAGGCTTAATGCTTCTTATTCTAGAGTGTTGATCAAAATGAGTTGTCAAGCAGGAGTAAACAGTTCATACACCACTACTAATGAAACTCAAGACATTTTAATGCAAAAGCCGTGGATGTGCCATGAAGGCAACCAGTAGTGGCTGATACCCTGTCTTGGAACCCAGTACTTGACCTGAATCTGATGCCAAAGAAGAAATGATTGCTTGGATGCAAAGTGTCATGTGTAACCAACCTGTGACTACAAGCAGAGAGAAGCTGTCGGACAAGACACTGACTTGCAAATAATAACTGGATATGTCAAAAATGGATGGCTTGATAAGGGGACATAGACAAAACATATACTGTAGAAGTTTTTTTTTTTTTTTTACAGTAAGAGCACAGTAGTCAGAATACAAGGTTCTCATGTTATATCAGGATTGAATCGTGGCAACCTTGTAAAGATCAAAAGTCTTAAGACAAATTCATGAGGGTCATTGAGGGGCTGACCAAGTGTAGAGAAATGGTAAAAATGTTGGTGTGGTAGCCAAATATAAATGTATATTGCAAACATTTTGTCAGCTTGTAATTTCTGTCTAGAACATAAGCCAGCTCAGAAGAGATAACATCTTATAACTATACACCATTCCCAGAAGAGCCATGGCAGAAAATCACATATGAAGGGGAACAAATTATGTGTAATGTAGACTTATTCCAAAGGCATTGAAATAATCCACCTACACAAGATTACTAATCAGTAAGTGATATTTCGATTTAGTCAATGTTCTTAAGATGGGGAATACCCACAGACCTAATCACCATCAACGGAATTCAGTTAGTCTCCATGGAATTCCAAAACTTAACTAGAGTAGTGATTTGTTCCTACTATATCTTGTCCTCTGTACCCTCAACTAATTAGAGTTGCAGACAGAACAGTACAGACTTTTAAGAAAGTTCTTAGTTAACTAAGTCTGCATATTGTCTTAATGTGCCATAGAACAGCTACACACAGTGTAACTGGTGTGTGTCCAGCACTACTAAAACTGGGCAGACAAGTCAAAACAAATGGGCTTGTGGTACAGTTCAGAGGAAAGCCAAAGTCTGTTCCATACAAAACAATCAATATAATGATCAAAGGGATAAATCTGTACATAAATACTTCTACCTCTCTTCTCCCACCTGAGTAAAACCGATCTCAAAAATTGTCTACATGCTACAACCACGTTGCTAGATTTGCAACTGGCACACCCTACTGGACCCACCACTATCTGAACCTGAATCTCCTGGGCTGGCTGGAACTACACCAGCTCAACCAGCTTATAGTTGTCCATAAAATACTCCACCACCCAGACACTACACCAGCCCTCAGAAACATAATCCGCCCTTATAGTAACAATCGAACACTCTGCTCATCCACCAAACTTCTAGTACTTATGACCAAATCAAACTACGCTGCAGGTGACTCCCTCTTCGCCAACTCTGTCGGTAAAAACTGGAACTCACTACCAGATTACATTACCCAAGAATCTTCGCCAACAGTATTTAAACACAAACTTAAAAGCCACCTTAAGTCACATTGGTTATGTCCCTGTACCAACCCTGACTAGTACCCCTTACACCCCCTCCACCTCACTTTAACTTCAAACAATTTACCCTATCAGCCCATCCAAACAAGTTCATCAATCATATTAACTAATCTAGGTTTTATTGCCTAATTAAAATATCCTAAACCCTAGGTAATAAGGTAACATTTACCTACTACCACAACTTAAAGTATGTCTCATGCCTCATGGATGGATGTATTCTGCTATGCCTGTAATCAGCTTGTATGTTCTGAACTGAAATTATTGTACTATCTATTTTTTCTTTCTGTATTCACTGTTACTTAATGCTATCTACCTAAAAATTTGTAAATTATTATGTGTCTGGAGCTTTTCTCCCCGGGACTCCACTGAAAATGGATATGTATCCAATCGGACCATCCCGGTCAACAAATGTAAAATAAAAATAAATAAATAAAAAATAAATAAATAGAAGAACAGGTATTTTACTTGACTTCTACCTGCTTTGGAACCAGGACAAGCAATTTACCTCAGACTGGAGGGGGAAAGAAGATAGGCGATGACAAGTGTGATGGTGGAAAAGTCAGCTGAACCAAGGTCATAAGTGATCTAAACAGAGGATTGATCTTTAAAAATGTAAAACCAGAAACTCATCCAGCTCTTACCTGAGATTTCTGAACTGGAGACAAGTGCCTGATTCAGTGGGACAGATCTTCAAGCCTAGGACACAAAGATCCCTACCTAGAAGACAATTATTAAATGTAAAAAAGTGGTTACCACTGTCTGAAAAATGAATGAGAAAAGAGATTCTTATTTGAGATGATGGAACCAAGCTACAGGACTGGTCATGATGAACCTGAAAGAGGCATCTTATTGAATGATGGACAAGCTGTAGTGCCTTCAAAAGTTATCCAATAAATGCCTGGATTGGATATGTCATTGGACAGAGCCTTGTGAAATGGATCAAACTTGTACAGAGCGGTCAAACTTCTATTTTGACTGTCTTAATTTCCTTTTGCAGGTTCCTAGCCTGCCTGAACTACCGTGAGTGGGCATGAGATAAGACTTCCAGTGAGGTACCAAGATCACCAACCATTTCGGAGGAAAAAAAGTAATCAAGTAACTGTCTTTTTAAAAACTGATATTAAAGACTCCAAAGTCAAAAATATTTATTAATGTTTAAGTATTTCTTGTATTAATGTAAATCAGCAAAAATGCAATAGTAATGACAAATATGCAAAAGACTCTAAGTGAAATGCTTTTAAAAGCTGTTTTCTATGCTAAATGTCCCATAGCATACATGTGCATCGACCAGAAGTACTATACATGTCTTTCAAATGTGCATTCAGGCTCTGTGCTGTAATTTCAAGATCCCTTATTACCCACTCTGGAATTATAAAAACAAAACTAAATGAGAACAGTAAATATCGACAATTGCTGTTCTCCTATAAAGTTATTTTTGCAGAGGGCAGGTATATAGCAGTCAGTTGCTATAATTTATACTGCACAAGGACTGCTATAGTGCTCGGGAAAAAAGAGAGAATTTTTTTTGATTATTTTTAAACTGGAGCAAACTACTTGCTAGAATGTAGTAGCTACAGTGAACTTTGTACCCAGAGCAGTTGCCCCCTTCTCCCTGCCCTAGCTACACTACTGATGACGTAGAGATTTGTTTTTGTTCACTCTGTTGTACCTGCAGAGGCAAGTTTCACCCATAACGTAACTTTGGAAGTTCTGTGAAGTCCAGCCTCTCTGAATGACCACAAGTGCAGTATTTTTCAGCTGATTTCTTGACATTAGGATATCTGCCAATGACAAACAGCAAACCGTATACTTAAGCCCTCAGTTGTTCTGTACACCATATTTTCTCTCTGTTAATCCCCTCCACTCCCCTTCTGAGTCTTAGATTTTGTATTTCACCCTTCATCTATCAGATCTGGACCCTAAACCATATGGATATTTGAAAGTATCTTGTTCTGCACTTCTTTACACTTGTTTTTTTTTTGTTCTTTTATTTCTCAAACAGCTCACTCTTCCTTATATTTCCATCAGTTTTCTTTAGTTTGTTCTCTGAATTTCCATCTATTTCCTTGTTTCTTATGATGGGCAAAACAGAAATACTGGAATGACTTATGTCTGTCAGTGGCTTTTTCATGTATTGCTGTCACCTACCAGCCTTAGGAAAGTGGGGCACACCTCCAGTACAGGTTTTTCCATCTCTGTTTTTTTTCCCTTTTTCTTTAAAACAGGGGCAACAGTTTCTGAGGCATCACATTATATGTAATGAGTAGTAAAAATTGCATTAGATAGTGAAGAAACTCTCAAGTTGCAGTATTAGGGCTACACCCTACTTCACACCTGTGCTTTGTCTGCCTCTTCATTAAGTAGCACTTTTGGCATTTTTCCCCACAGACATAAATCACTTACTGTATTACTTAACAGACAATACTGATTGCTGTCCTATAATTACAGTGTAGTCCTTCTAATTGCAACAGAATATCATTCCCACCTGAAAATTATGTAACTTACTGTCACTTATTGATTGGTCTTTTTTATACATCGTAGCTAATATAGGCGCCAATTTTCTCTACTTCTGTTTGATATAGAACCCTACACAGAAACGTCACATTAGTCACACCAGGCTTCACAGAAACAATTGTCCTTGTTTCTGTTGTGACCTTAAACAGTTCATAGGTTCATAGGTTTATACTAGGCTATCTGCCCTAAGGCATTTATAAGCCTAGCCCAAATTATTGTGGCTTACGCCACCCCTTATATGAAAAAATACTGTGCCCATTAGTTTGTTGTGCCTCTGTCCAGCAGTGACCCAGAGATGATTCCCGGGGTAAACCTACGATCTCCCATCCACAGGTCTAGATTTCTCTTGAACAGAGTCAGCGAGGTGCTCTGCCTCACATGGACCGGGATTTTATTCCACAGCATAGGGAGTCTCTGAGTGATAAATCTATCCCTCCAGCACATCCTATTTATATCCGTGCTAAGGTTTAAGTCGCTTGCACTAGTGGTTTTGGTGGATTTGGATTTTTTGAGGTGGAGCATGTCCATTAATTCCGGGTTGGACATGGCCTTGTATGTCAGGCACATGTCACCTCTGAGCAGACGGTATGCACTGAATAGAGCTGGAGTTTCTTCAATCTGGCAGCATATGACAGATTTTGGAGTCCCTTTATCCTTTTGGTGAGGAACTTTTGGGGTCTCTCCAATTGCTGCAGATGTCGGGTGAGATACATCCCGAATGGGGCATTGTACTCGATCATTGGTCTGATAAGTGAAGAGTACAGGGGAACAATGACCTCACTAGATCTGGATGTGAATCCCTTCATGATCAGGTGGGCAATGTAGAAGGTCTTTCTAACCACTTTAGCAATGTGAGTGTCAAAAGAAAGGCCACTGTCAACCTGGGTCCCCAGGTCCCTGATAACCTCTTCTGTGCTTAGTGGATTGCCACCTATATGGTAGCTTGGGGTTACCTTGTTTTTCCCGAAGGGTATGACTATACATTTTTTGGCGTTTAACTTCAGGCCATGGCTCTGGCACCAGCTATCTGTTTCCGTGAGTCCCTTCTGAAGGATATCAGTGTCCGATGCACTTTCCACTATGGCGCCCAGTTTGCAGTCATCTGCAAACTTTGTCAGCCAAAGTCCTCCCATGTTGGCCTGTACTTTTGAGAAGTAGATGCCAAACAATAGGGGGCCAAGGACCGAGCCCTGTGGGACACCACTTGTGACCGGCTTGGAGTCTGACACAGCGCCAGCAACTCTAACCCTGTGGGTTCTGTCCTTAAGCCAGTTTGCAACCCATCTTGTGACATATGGGTTTACATTTAAGCTGGTAAGTTTTTCTACAATACCCGAGTGGGGTATTGTGTCGAAAGCCTTTGCAAGGTCAAGGTAGGCTGTATGGACTGCCTTTCCCTCATCAATGGCCTGGGTGACTATTTCGAAGAAGTCGACCAAGTTCAAAAGGCATGATCTTCCCTTGACAAAGCCAAACTGGGTCGGGTCCAATGTCTGCAAGTCCCCTATATCTTTGTTTATGAGCTCCATTATGATCCTCTCCATAGCTTTGCAGACTAGACTTGTTAAGCTTATGGGGCGTAATTACCAGGGTCCGTAGAGCGCCACCTTTGTGAAGTGGGACCACAGTTGCCGCACGCCACTCCTTGCCCACGTATCCTGTGGTAAGGCTGCGATTAAACAGCTGCCTTATGTGCGTTTTTAATTCCTCATTTTGCTCGTAGCACACAGCCGGGGACACCATCCGTCCCATTGATGCTGTGTTTTTAGCTTTAGAGAGAGCAGCTTTCACCTGCGCATTTGAGATGTCCGGGAGGCTACACTCGGCTGGGATAGTTATCTCTCCTTTAGGGGGGTGAAGTTTGCACTGAACCTGTCTGCCAGTATGTTGGCAATGTCTGTGGGTTCAGTGATTTTTGTATCATTTTGGACTAATTCTGAGCATATCTGTGAGTTTCCACCCAGGTTCCTAACATAGCTGAAAAAGGCCTTATGATTGTCCTTGAATCCATGGCAATTTTTCTCTCAAAATTGGCCTTAGTTGATTTTATGAGTGCTCGTATTTTTTTACTAATAATGATCAGGGGTGACTTCCCTTTTATGGATTTTGTTCTATCATGTAATAGCTTTCTCCTCTTATTGTAAAGTTTGTTAATGGCTGGGGTCCACCAGACTGGACGTTTGCCCTTTGTGGAAAGAGTCTTGGTTTTATTTGGGATTGCCTGATCCATGCAGTCCTGGAGGTGTTCATAGAAGGCATTTGTAAGGGCTTCCGCAGCTTGGGTTGTGGTTTCCTCTGACTCAGGGGCCTTGAAGGATACCACACCAGTCTTGAGTAGTGTGAAGTTTGCTTTAGAGAAGTTCTTCACTATGGTCTTTTTTGTTTGGGGTGGGGGCGGGATGTGGATTTCCAGTGAGATTAGTTTATGATCAGATCTCACCAATGTTGCTTAGGTAAGAAAAGATTGGAAGGTTAGGAAACATTGAAATTTACTGTAACAGACACAGCTTTCTTGATTTCAGTTATACTGCAAGATTTAGTATAAAAAGCCCAAATCAGAGTACTATATATTGCTAGAATAAAAGCCTTTTTATCCAATGTTACGACACTGTGGTCCAAATAAAATGAATTTTAGGTAACAAAACTATTTCCTTGATCAAATCCATTTTCTCTTTCACTAACTCCACTTGCTTTTTTAATTTCTCCAAGTTATTTGGGTTTCTGATAACATGATTGGAATGGACCCCATTCTTAAGTCAAAGTATGATTAAAGTTCATGACATTAGTATTGTTTCAGTCTTTGATGTCAGCCAGAAGTGCTCTTCACAGCAACTGCAATGTGCCCAGTAATAACTCTTGCAGTTCATACTGAGTTACATGTATTGGTAACATATCTAAATATGATTGTATATTCTTTTTTAAAGACCTGTTGCTCCTACTACTATTGGAACTGTCTGGGTTTCTTTCTTCCACATTGCTCTCATTTCTGCCTGCAAATCCTGGTATATTATGACTTTGTGTCTCTCTGTACTCAAGACACTGTAGTCAGTAGGTGTAGCAATTTCAATGGTCAATGCTACTTTTGTCTTCTTTTCATGGACCACTATATTTGGTTTTCTCACATCTGTCTTTTGAACTGTTGGTAATGGGTGATCTCATGTGATGTAGACTTCATCATTTTTGTGGTGCTTTGTGGTTCACGTTTCCAGTGTTTTCCAGCTACTTCAGTATTGTAATGTGTGCACAATCCCCAGTGCAACAGTCTTGCCACATTATTATCCCTTTCAGTATACAATCCTTCTGCCATTAGTATATTATAACTAGCTACAATATCTGCAACTGTTTCCAATTCTGTTTTACAAAACCTACATTTGTCTGTTTCTCCCACATGTTCAATGGACTTTGTAAACCAATGTATATGTAGTCCACTATCTTGGGACACCAATATTAACCTTTCATCCTTTGGTTTGAATTTGCCTCTCCTTAACCTTTCCTGCGTTTGATCCTGATCAACATGAGATTGTTCCAGGAGTTTTCTACACGTGCAGTTGTATTTATGCATTTTCCACATTTCTTGCTTTCTCATCTGATCCTTCACCTTATGTTCTTTTTGTTTTTTTGGCACATTCAGTTGCTGCCTGATTTTTATCTACTTCTGGTTTGATTTCTACTCCCGCTTGATGCTGATATGCTTCAGCTAGACTATGAAGTGAAGTCATGTTAGATTTATTCTCATGTTTCAAAACTTTCACTATGTTTGAGTCTTGTGAGGTCAGCAGATATGTATACAGTCCCATAATTGCAGATCTATACATGTAATCAATTTCAAAGAGAGGCCTATACCTCCTTCGGAATGGGAAATAATCTTGGTATGGACTGATTTTTATAAATCATTTGATGAGCATGAATCATCCTTCTTGTCTAATCTATTCAACACCCTTTGAGGCCAGTCAGTCACTCCAAAACTGTAAGTTAAGACAGGAAAAACAAATTGGTTTATGGCGTGAACTTTGCTCCTAGATGTCAACTCTGTTTTCAGGAGGATTAATTTAAGTCTTCTAAAATATTCCTTAGTGAGTTTTATTCACATTTGTTTATGTCTTATTGTTGATCCTTTATCAATTCCCAAATATTTATACACTCCCTCTTGCTCAAGTTCTTTTATATCAGATTCTTGTCCCAAACTGATGTTTTCCTGGTGCTGCAGCTTTCCTGCTTTAAAGGTTGCTTTTGCACATTTACCAAGACCAAATGACATTCTTATATCATCTGAAAACGTTTTGACTACTTGCAGTTGTGCTTTCAGTTCCTCATCTGATGAGCTATACAGTTTTAAGTCATCAACAAAGAGAAGATAGGTCTTTGCACTTTTTTGCTTTCTGGGAGCCAAATTATAGCCATGACCTAATCTGTTAAGCAAACAGCTTAATGGGTTAAGGGCAAGGCAGAAGAGCAGTGGTGGCAGAATGTCACCCTGGAATATTCCCATTTGGAATTTTATCACTGGAATAATAATTTGTCCTTTATCATGGTTTAACTGCAAAGTGGTTTGCCACTGCTTCATGGTCGCTGTAATGTAGTTTACCAGTGTAGGGTGCATCTTGCACATTTTTAAGCACACTTCTATCCATTAATGTGGGATACTGTCAAATGCTGTTTTGTAGTCTATCCATGCCATACTTAGATTCTTCCCCTTTTTACAGTTCTCCACTATGACTTTATTTAACAACAAATGATCCTTTGTTCCACATGACTTTCTTTTATTACCCATTTGTTCTGCTGCCATAATTGAGTTTTCTTCTAAATGACTATAAACTGTCAGCATCAATTCCAGTGTATAGTTTATACGTCATCAAAAGACACGTTATTGGACTATAGTTTTTAGGGTAGCTTGCAGGTTCACTCTTAAGTAGGAGCATTGTTTTTCCTGTTGTTAGCCAGGCTGGCATCTGTTCGGGGTGTGCATATAAGTAATTCTTACTCATGACTAAATCTTCATTCAAAGATGTTAAAACTTTTAGCCAGACATTAGGTACTACATCTGTCCCTGGGGTTTTCCAATTAGAGACTTTTCTTAACTTTGTTTCAATCTCTCTGGGTGTTACTTCATCCCATTTCATATCCTGTACATTTGAACGTCTTATTCTTTCTTTTACGTCTTCTATCCATTTAGCATCTTAATTATCTTCCACAGAAGTATTTCTCCAAAATGTAGCTATTTCTTCTTTTTTGGTGGTCTTTCAATTCCTTTCACCTTGTTTCCCAGTTCTTTATAAAACATTTTGAGGTCATCAATAAATTGCTTATTTTGTACTTTTCCAGTACATTTATCTGTGTATCTTCTAAGTTTTTCTGTCTGCTCTGATATTTTTAATTTGTTATTTGCGATAGTGCATGATAAATCCTGGACCATTATAATACTGCGCATTGCTTTTAACATGTCTATTCTTCTGAGTTTTTTGTTGATCTGTTTCCTCTTCTTTACTCTTCTAACAGTGACACTTCTTGTCTTAATTGCTTTATAGTTTAATCTGTTCAGTACTTCCATGATGGCATTCGATTTCTTCCTATCCTTCCCTTACTACCCTGTGTTCTTGTGGTGGGACTTTATCTGTTATTAATTTGGCTGCACAGTAATGTATCCTATTTACTTCTGTTACATCGCATGAATCTCTATAAGCAGTCCTAATAACTGTTTGTTTTATCAAACGTCTAACATTTTGGGTTTTGTTGACCTTCTGCAATCTGTTTCTTTCATTGATCTTAATGTGTCTATCCATCTCTATTAAATCAAGCAACTCTTTTACATCATGTTCTTCTACACTGAGGGTGCATTCTTTGTTTGCCATTTCCTCCTGGCGTTCTAGAGAAAGTTCCATAGCTTCTTTCTGTGCCACTTTCTCTTCAGTTTCACCCTGTCATCTGTTGCTCTTTCACATGGGAACTCACTGGCCTATCATTCACAACATTGACTATGTCAGAGTTGCCACAGCTTCCTGTTCTTTCCCTTGCTATGATGGTTTCCTATGGGAGGCTCCAAAGTATCTTCATATGTCAACAGATTAGATGTTTCCTGCTCTACTGGTTTCTCCTTAATTTAGGTGTTCATTGCTCTTTCCTGTTATATCCTGCTCTGTCTGAGTTAAGTTTTCTACACTAAATCCTTCACTTTCCAGGTAATCCATTATTTCAGTTTATGTTTCTCAACTTCTTCATTATTAATCATCTTTTCTACTTTTCTCTTTGTTTTCTTTTTTTTTTTTTTTTTTTTTGTATTGGAAAATTTTCCATATCTGGATGTCTTTGCCAGTATTTCTCTTCATATATCTTTGGTGCTCCTCTTTTGCATTGATTAGTTTTGCTTTCTCCTTTGCATAAATATTGCACCATATTAAATCTTTTTCTCTCCCATGTCCATACTTCTTTAGATGTCTCCTGCTCCTCTTGTTTCTCCTTACTTTGGGGGCTAGTTGTTCCATCATGCTGTAATATGACCTGTTTTAGACTTTCTACACTGAATCCTTCACTTCACAAATATTCCATAACTTCAGCTTCTATTTTTTTAACTTCTACTTGACGAATCTTCTGTTCTACATTCCCTCTTTGTGATCTTATGTTTTTTATTGCCTCTGTTTCTCTTTGAATATCTTTGCGGCTGCTTTTTTTGTGCTGATTAATTTGGCTTTCTGCTTTGCATAAATATTGCACTATATCAGATCTCACTTTCTTTCCCATGTCCATATTTCTTTTTTTATACCTTTCAAATGTCTCTAAATTGTATTTAAATGTTGCTTCTTTTTGCAAACGGCACAAGATTACTTGCTGTATATAGTGTTTTTCATAGATCTCTTGTGTTAAGGAACACAAATTTTTATTTGAAGCTGCTGACAGTTTTTCTTGTGGAAGTATTTTTTCTTCTTCAATCTTTTTGTATGTCTTTTTTCTGGAAATTGAGAGCTTTTTGCACAATAGTAAGAATATGTAATTTCTTTCTTATCCTCAATAGTTCACTCTATTGTCTGTATTGTTCTTTTTTAGTCTATCAGTTTTTGTGATTTTTATGGACTTCTACTTAGTTCTACAGCAGGGGGCAATCCACTTCCCTTTTAGATTCAGCTAATGTGCCTGAAGATTGTTTCACAAAAGTCTACCAAAGGCTTCTTCATTTTCTCATTCATATTAGGCCTTTTGATTTTTATCCAGAAGATCATGATTTTAAATTCGGCATCAGAGACATCTGTAAGGCTGACCGGTTATTCTTTCAGTTTTAGTGGTGTCAATGCTTTATTTTATGTTTGTTACATATTTATCATATTTGATGGAGGGTAATCTAAATATAAACACTCGATGTTCATCATATTGATTCCTGCTGCAGTAGCCTTAGCTACATGGGTTATATCCTGCCAAGGATATAACAGCCAGACAGCTTCTGAAGCTTCAAGGCACCTTTCATGCTCTAAAACTGTCTGGCAGCTTGAGCTCAGTTAACTAAAAGGTAAGTTTGGGCACCAAGCCCTTCAGAGCTTTATTGCCACTGAAAAGTCTGTTCCTCTGAGGCTTTTAAGGATCAATAGTCAGCTTGTGATGTTCTTTTGCTGGACAGATAAGTTCCTTTAGGGAAAAAAAAAACTTCGATTCAGTAATTTTTTTTTGTTTATTATTAACACTTTACTCTATAGGAAATGTATTGTAAAGCCAGGAGTTTGTTCATAGGTACGTACTAGGCTGTCGGCCCAAGGGCCTAAGTAAGCCTAGCCAACAAGGTTCCCTAGCTTACACCACCCAAGAAAGTTAATTTCCTGTGCCCCTGTCAATCAGAGCCACAGAAGTGATCCCTGGGGTGTATTTCCTATTTCCCAAAGATTTTTCTTGAAGAGTGCTAATGAGGAACTTTGCTTGACATAGATGGGTAGCTTGTTCCAGAGTACAGGAAGTCTCTGGGACATGAATCTATCCTTCCAGCATGTCCTGTTTATTGTGGTGACAAGGTTTAGGTCCCTAGAGCGTGTAGCTCGGAGGGATTGGGATTTCTTTAGGTGTAGCGTGTCCAACAACTCTGGGTTTAATATAGCTTTATATCTTAGCCAGAGATCTCCTCAGAGTAGGCGATATGCTACAAAGTAAAGCTGGAGTTTTTTGAGACGGTCAGTGTAGGGCATCTGTTTGAGGCCAGTAATCCTCTTTGTGAGGTACTTCTGTGGCCTTTCCAGCTGCTGCAGATGTCTTGTGAAGTACATTCCAAAAGGGGTGTTGTACTCTATAATGGGTCTAATGACTGCCGAGTAGAGGGGAACAATGACCTCTTTTTTCCTGGATGAAGAACCCTTTTGTGATCAGGTGTGTCACAAGACTGTACTGTACTTTTAAACGGGAGCACTGTTTTTTCCTGTCAGTTTAAAAGTTGTGTAAAATAAAGGAAAATATTTTTATGTGGAGAAATTACAAGATTCTGAATCTGGACAAGGGGGTGAATGGACAAATACACTGATGTCCTTCAAGGATGCATCTGCAGTCATCACATATGGGTTGTCCTGCCTCAGGCAGCCCTTCGGTCGGCCGGATTCCAAAGTCTGGGTCCGGCGTCGGCTGATGTCGCACTTTCCCTGACGTCAGAGCGCCTGGGGTATAAAAGCATCAGCCGACGCCATCTTCCCCAGTCTTTCTTGCCGCGTGGTGCCCGAAGCAGAAGCAGTTCGCAAGTGCCAGTCGGCCAGCTCCTGTAATTCAGCTACCGAAGACTTCAAAAAGCTAAGTACCCCGTTGGGGACTCTTTCTTGCCTCAGCCGATGTCAGATAAAGTTAATAATTGTTTAACTTGTGGGAAACAAATACCTCATAAGGATTTCCACTCTTACTGCCTCCCCTGCCTAGGCCCAGACCACGATGTCTCGGCCTGTTCAGCCTGTGCTTCCTTCAACCGACGCACTCTTAGACGTCGGGCGGAGTTTGCAGAGGAATTTTTTGGGGCTAGTTTTTCGTATAAAATGCCGTCGGAGACTCCGACTTCACATTTAATTAAGAAACGGAAGGACAAGGACCGACACACGCGGGCCCCGGTTTCGGCTGAAACCATGGCCAGGCCTACCGCGAGTGTCTCGGTCTCGGCTGAAACCGAGTCCTTGGTACTTCCAATTACCGAAACCGCTCAACCGACTACCTCGGCCCTGGAGGCCCCGCCTGAGTCGACCATTGAATTTCCAACAGAAACTGGTGTCCTGGAACCTTCCGACACCATCCCTTTAGACAAATCTACACCAGCACGTGGTGCAGCCAGGCCTCTTGCATCCATGTCCATTAAGGCATTCTCTAGGGCTAAAGCTGCTAAACTCTCAAAAGCTTTGCCTCCCAAGGTTATCCCTCAGGGACCCTCTACTGGTTCACAGATTCTAAGTTTAGCAGAGGATCTTATCTCCTTAATTAGGGGCTCTCAAACTCATCCGGACAGGGGCTCTCAACCTCCTCCAGACAAAAGGCCCAGGGTTGAGCCCTCTGATCCCCACTCCTCAGATGAGGCCTCTGATGGCTCTACTCTCTCGGACCTCCAGGAGGAGGCTTTTTCGGCCTACGAGGATTCTGATGCAGAAGAATCTATTTCCTCGGCCTCCCCTCCTGAAGAGTTTTCCTTTGGGGAGACACTACACACTATGAGAGAACATTTCCAATGGCAGGGCCAGGAATTCTCTGATTCCAGGAAAAGATTAAGGACTTTTTTACATTTGCCTCAACATAGACCTTTAGCTGTTCCTCCTGTTTTGAATGTTATTGATGATGTGTACTCTGACTCTAGCACAACCCCTGATTTTTCTCTCTCCGGCTCCTGCCAAACCCGATAGGTACTACAGGGTCCCGCACTCACATCTTTACCTTTACAAGGCCCACTCTGCTGATCCAGAAACTATTTCCCAGGGCCCTAAAGGGGTTGCAGCTGCCACCGCTAAAAATCATCTCCCCTCTGAAAGGGAGTCCAGAGCCTTAGAGAGATGGGGTAAAAAAGTGTATACTTCTGCTACTCTTTCTATGAGGGCATTAAATTGTCAATTTCATATGATACAGTACCAAAAGTATTTGTTAGATGAATTGCATAAAAACTGTCTTCACCTGAACCCCTAGACCGCAAATCACTTCAGGATCTGGTACATAACTCACAACAGGTTAGCAACCATTTCTTGCAATGTGATTATGATGCATTGGAAGCTTCATGTAGGTCAGCTATGACTGGCGCAGTCATACGTAGGCATGCTTGGCTGAAGGAACAATCTCTGCCAGACCATGTTAAATCAAAGCTTCTGGATGCTCCACAGGAAAAGCAAAAGTTGTTTGGCTCCACGGCTCAGGAGGTCCTAAAGAAATTTGAAGAAAAGGCAAAATCTGTACAAACAGTCAAGGATTTTCTCCAAGTACAACCACCCAGATTCAGCAGGAATTGGCCTTCCAAGAATTGGTCCTTTCCAGACACAGAGAGGTTTCAGAGAGGCAGGAACAGGCGTGCCAGAGGTAGAGGGCAAGCTAGAGTCTCCTACAGAGGACGTCAATGGCAACCTCCCAACCAGAGAGGTAATGCAGGACCTTCAACTGCTACACAAGGACAGGCTCAATGACTTTACTTTGACACCGCCAACCAGGGCTCAATTGGAAGCACCTTTGGGCAGAAAGCTTTCTTTATTCTCAAAAAATTGGCACAGTATTACAAGGGACAAATGGACACTACAAATAATAGACAAAGGATTCAGGTTCCATTTCCACACATTACCAAACAGAAAAGGCATGCCAGACCTGCCACCGAATCAAAGGGCAGAGGCTTTGAAACAAATTTCCAGCTTAATGCAAATGAAAGCTATAGAAAAGGTTCCTCTCTCAGAACAAGGCCAAGGATTTTATTCCAGACTATTTCTTGTTCCAAGAAAAGAAAAACAATGGAGGCCTATTCTCGACTTGTCCGCACTGAATACTTATCTCATTGTGCCAAAGTTCAAAATGCTGACTCTACAGCAGCTCCTTCCCATGCTGGGCAAAGGGGTCTTGGCTGGTAACTCTAGACCTCAAGGAGGCATACCTGCATGTCCCTATCAGACAAAGTTGCAGAAGGCACCTCAGATTTCTTGCAGGGTCAGAGCATTATCAATTCTCAGCATTGCCCTTTGGCTTATCTACTGCTCCCAGAGTATTCACAAAATGCCTGGCATCAGTCATTGCACACTGCAGACTTCAGGGGATTCAAATATAACCATATCTGGACGACAGCCTTATACAAGCGGACAGCCAACAAACTTTGGTAAAACATTTGAATTATGCCATCCACCTACTTCAGGCCTTGGGATATACAGTCAACTTTCGCAAATCAAGACTTGTTCCATCCCAAAGAATAGCCTTTCTGGGTGCAAATCTAGATACAACCACCCAAATGGCCTTCCTCACAGAAGAAAAACAAAGGCAACTACCAGATTACTTCGAAAATATGACAGGACAAACCCAGCTGACTGCAAGGAAAATCCTGCAGGCCCTGGGTTTCATGGCTTCTTGCATCCTTCTGATTCCACAAGCAAGACTACATATGAGGAAACTACAATGGTACCCAAGGAGTTTATGGACTCAGCACAGTCACAGCCTGGAAACTTTGATACCACTCATACCATGCCTTCAAAAGGAATTTCTGTGGTGGGCCCAAGCAAGCCAGTCAAACAGGGGTCTGCCCTTCAGCAAACCAATAGCCAGCCAAACCATTACAACAGATGCTTCAGACCACGGATGGGGAGCGTACATGTAGGGCAGATGCATTCAAGGTCTATGGTCACAAAAAGAGCTACGCATGCACATAAACCAAAAGGAAATGCTGGCAGTGATACATGCAGTCAAAGCCTTCAAACCCTTTCTGCATCAAGGCCATCTGCTAATAAGGACAGACAACACCACGGTTATGTGGTACATAAACAAGCAAGGAGGCACCCATTCCTATCCCCTTTGCAGGCTGGCAATGAATCTATGGGAATTTTCCTTGAAACTCAATATACAGCTACAATCCCAGTTTGTGCCAGGGAAAGACAATATACTGGCGGACAGCTTAAGCAGAAATATCATGGATGCACACGAATGGATGCTGCACCCAGACATCTTTCTACAGATAACACAATCATGGGGGAGGCCGGACATAGATCTTTTTGCCTCCCCCCACAATCATCAACTGAAGAAATTCTGCTCAAGGACATACCACCCACAAGCATGGAAAGTGGATGCCCTTTCTTTCATCTGGGGAACTCTAACAGTGTATGCATTTCCACCTCTCCCATTAATGACCAAGGTTTTACTGAAGATCAGGACAGAACAGCCAAAAGTGATTCTGATAGCTCTGGACTGGCCAAGACAGCACTGGTACCCACTGTTAAAGAGCATGTCACGCATGAAACCATGGTCTCTTCCTCTATGGCCACTTCTACTGACACATCACAATTACAAAACTCTGCATTCCAACCTGAAAACCTTGCAACTAACAGCCTGGAAAATACCTTGACTCCTCCTCAGGATAAGCTATTCCAGAGAGTGAAAGATATTTTATGGAAGCTCGCCGGCCTTCCACAAGAAAGGCATATTCAGCAAAATGGAAAAGATTTCACATTTGGAACACTACAAAGGGCCTAGATGTGACTGTGATGAACATGGCACATATCCTGGAATATTTGGCAGAAATGTTCCACAATGGTCTGTCTTATTCTTCCATTAAAATTCATGCTTCAGCAATTTCAGCAGAGTACAATACTGATCCACCTGTCTTCTCTCATCCTCTCCTAAGACAGTTTCTACGAGGAATCAAAAACATCAATCCTCCAAGGAAACCACCTCTACCTACTTGGGACCTTAACTTCGTGTTGGAAAAGCTAACACTACCTCCCTTTGAACCAGCAGCATCTGCAGAACTACAGTTCCTGTCTTGGAAGACTGCCTTCCTTCTGGCCATAACCTCAGCAAGAAGAGTATCTGAGTTACATGCTCTTATGGCAGTACAGCCATTTCTTATTTTTCATCAGGACAGAGTTTCATTGAGAACCAATCCTACATTTATGCCAAAGGTGGTATCCAGGGTTTCATTAAACCAAGCTGTTCACTTGCCTATCTTCTTTCCAAATCCACAAAACAAAGGGGAGAAACTTCTGCACACCCTGGACATACACAGACAGTTGCGCTACTACTTGGACAGAACTAAAAGTTACAGAAAAACTGACCAGCTGTTGGTAGCATATGCTGCTGGTACACAAGGAAAAGCAATTTCCAAACAGACAATTTCAAAATGGATAGGGAATTGCATTCGTTTATGTTACTCCTTTCATGGAAAAACTGTGCCAGCCAACATTAGACCTCATTCCACGAGAGCCACAGCCACCTCCACAGCCTTCTTAAGAGGGGGTGGCTACCAAGGACATTTTAGAAGCTGCTACATGGAGCTCCGTGCATACATTTGCCAAGCATTACAATTTACCTTTATATTCTAGATCCAGAGCAGGCTTTGCTACGGCAGTCCTGCAGGGCATTTTAGCTACACCATCCTTTACATAGTTCCTCCACCCCCAGATTGGCTATGGTATTCTACCCATATGTGATGACTGCAGATGCATCCTTGAAGGACATAGTGCAGTTTTGTACCTACCATAAATGTAGATGTCCGATAGGTATGCATCTGCAGTCAGGTTTACCCTCCCTCCTTCCCCACTGTGGTATTTCCTGGGTACTTACCCCTCTTATAGCTAGCTGGGGGGATCTATTATGGTGTATTTGTTTTTATATTACTGTGCATGTTTGGATTTTTAAATGCATTTCTCCAAATTTAGCCTTCCTTAGAGGGCACCTGGCATCTGGGGCAAGAAAAACTGAGGAAGATGGCGTCGGCTGATGCTTTTATACCCCAGGCGCTCTGACGTCGGGGAAAGTGCGACATCAGCCGACGCCGGACCCAGACTTTGGAATCCGGCCGACCGAAGGCCTGCCTGAGGCAGGACAAACCCATATGTGATGACTGCAGATGCATACCTATCGGACATCTACATTTATGGTAGGTACAAAACTGTACTTTTCCTCCTTAGACTTTTGATTCAGACTTAGAAGAGAGCTTAGTTTCTGACTCTCCCTGGGGGTGGGTGTTCTTTTTCTCTGAGACTGTCTAGAATGTGCCAGTGTTTTCCGAGGGAGAACACTGTGGTTTCTCAGTCCCTTAGAAAATACTATGAGCTATTAAAAAAGGAATTTCCAGAATTTGCACCCATTCTGCCAGTTATGTCACCTTTAGAGGATGTGTGTTTTACTGCCTGCAGTTTTCTTGACAGTTAGCCAGCTGCTCTTAAAAAGGCAGATAGGATGTATAAGGTTCCTCAGTCTTTTAAGTTTTTATACACCTTTCCCAAACCTGATCCAGTAGTAATAGGTTCATATGTGTATACTAGGCTAACATGCACCAGGCCCATTGTAAGCCTATCTGTGAAACCCAAATGTGACCCACAAGTTTGATTTATGTAGGTGGTTATTTACTGTCTGCCTCTGTCCATCAGAGACATAGGAGCCAGACCAGGGGTGAATTTCTAATTACCCATCCATTGGTCCAAGTTGCCCTAAAAAAGTGATAGGGAGGACCTCTGCTTCATATGTATGAAGACCCTGTGCCAGAGTATGGGAATTCTCTAAGAAACATATCTGTGTCTCCAACATGTTCTGTTTATGTCCCAAGCAAAATGTAAGTCTTTTAATCTAGTAGCAGTGATGCTGTTTGCTTTGCAGATGTGCAAAAGGTTCATCAAGATAGGGTTCAGGGGGGCCGTATATGCAAGGCAAAGATCACCTCTCAGAAGTCTGTATGTTGCTGAGTAAAGATACAGGGCTTTGAGGTGATCAGTGTAGGACATTGTGTTTACTCCCTGTATTCTTTTTGTGAGCAACCTTTGTGGATGTTCCATTTGCTGCATGTGTCTGGTTAGGTACATACCAAAGGGGGTATTATACTCTGTGATAGGTCTGATGAGGGCCGAGTACAGTGAGATGATGACCTCTCAGAGATGCCCTGACATTGTTGTAAGTTGAGCAACATGGAAGGATTTTCTTACTACCTTGGATAGATGCTGGTCGAAAGCTAGTTCCCGGATCCCTGACTATTGAATCAACTTTTAAGGGTGTTTTATTGATAACATAGTTACCTTGGGGTGGTAGACTTTCCAAAAGATACTGTAATGCATTTCTTGGTACTGAGTTTTAAGCCATGGCTTTGGCACCAAGTATTTTTATGTATTAGATCTTCCTGAAGGGTGGTCTCATTCTGGGGGATTCGGTGACTACTGCCATTTTGTATCATCTGCGAACGTCTGCCAAAGGCCTTTGACATCCAAGAAGTAGATGCCAAAGAGGAGTGGGCCCAGCTAAGAGCTGTGCGCCACTCCGCTGGTGACTGGCCTCTCTGTGGAGGTGGCATCACCAGTTCTTTCCTCCTGGGGTCCTATCAGTGAGCCAGCTAGCTATTCAGCATGTTATAAAGAGGTATATGTCTAGTTCCATAAGTTTGTTGACAATGCTTGAGTAGTGTATTGTATTAGATGCTTTAGTCTGATCTCGGTAAGCAGCACTTTCTCCTCATCCATTGCCTAAGTGGCCTTTTCAAAGAAGTCCACCAGATTCACTAAGCTTGGACTTCCTTTGACAAAGCCAACTGGGATGGATCCAGTGTCTGGAGGTCCCCTTTGTCCCTGTTGATAATTTCCATGATGATTCTTGCCATGGCTTTGCAAGTAAGACTAGTCAGACTGATGGGTCTGTAGGTTCCAGGATCTGTTAAAGGTCATCCGTTGTGAAGGATTACAGTTGCAGTCCTCCATTCACATGGCGCAAAGCCTTTTTTGAGACTATAGTTTACTGGAAAGTCTCACCCAGACTCTGTGACAGTTTGCTGTGAGGGAAACATTAGTTTGCTTTTTATTTCTTGTATTTTTTATTACTTTATTACCTTTTTCTATTTTGTATACTGTGATTTGTTTTCTTCACACTGTTTTACTTGTATTCTGCTTTTAACTGCATATTAAAACTTAGACCACAGCTCTGTCTCTTTTGAGTCAGACAAAAAACTTTTCCACCTTCCAACCCTGTTACTGTTGTGTTCTTAAACACCACTGTCTTTTAGTTGCTTGCTCCTTATGTTAATTTAACCATATATCTTGTTTCCTCTCTGTGTTTACAGGCTGGTGTGAGTAAGCATACAATTATCATTTTGTGAAATCACTCCCCTTCAACTATTCAAATTTATTGGCCATCCTACTGCATTCCATAGTACCAGAATACAAAAGTGTCTACCCCCTTTCAATCTGTCTTGCTTTTTTAAAAATAGTGGCTCTCCACTAAAACTTACATTTTTAGACAAGTTACCCACTTTCATATCTAACTGCATAGTGCACACTGCAGTGTTTAGGATAAATAATTTTTTTTATCTTACCTTTAAGCATCTATTGCAAGACCACCAGTTATTGGAGAGCCCACATTCTGCCTGTCAGTAGTCATCTTGGGATTAGTGCTTCTGTTTTCTCCTGGTGATAGAAGGAGTACTGTGACATTATTTCCTGGAGACTGCTGATCACCAGAAAGCCTAATAACTGCTTTATAGGTGACCGCTTGGAATCTGTGCTTATATTCTGATCCTGGTGAGAGTAGGAGCAGAGTGCATTGATTCCTGACTGTTTCTGGTTAGAGAATGAGTGTCTGTGCTTAATGTACCTGATTGGTCTGGTTGCTGTTCGAGGCATCTACCAGAAAAAGGCTACAAGCCTACAGATCCTTGCATCATCTGAGACAAGACTGTAGATTGCTTCTCTTCTTGGGATTGGTGGTAACATTTTGCTTCTGGTGAGAGAAGAAGCAAAATAGTATTATATCCCAACAGAGTGAAGCTCTGATGAGACTAGCATTAGTAGTAGCCGGGCAGTAGCCATTCATGCGACTCCCGTCTTTTCGTCATCCTTGACAAGCTAATTCTTTGTTTTCAGTAAGTACTGCTTGATTTCTTTCAAACTTCAGAATATCTGCCTAAATACTTCATCCTTAAATTATCAGGGTCTATGTATTAGTTTCCCCTCAGGTGTTTGGCAGTGGTCTTTACAGACTCAGACACCTTGAGTGACATTTTTCCTGTAAAAGCACAACTGAAATTTCTCCAATATCTAGTCGCACACAGGACAACTAGTTTGCAGTGACAAGCACTGTCCACATAGTTGCAAACCAGATACTCCTGACAGTGATTGATATTCTCACTTCAACAGTCTAATCAATAAAAAAGGGTCTGTTGCCATGGATATCAACGTTCCTACTGCTTCCATTACTGGCTTGGTGGATATGGGCATCCTGAGGCAATGTAGAATTTGCCTCATGTTTACTGACAACCAGTTAATTCTAAAACAAACTGATATGGTATGTGAGAGATGTATTTACACAATGTCAGTGGAGGGAAAGCTCTCACATAAAACTACTGCTGTCAATAAAGTTGTCAGTAGTACACATGCTGCACCCACCACACACATTTCAAAGCAGATATATAGACCCACATATACTGAGGCACTTACATGTAACCTCCCTAAACTACAAAGACCTCCTAGACAAAGTCCACATAAGAAATACCCTCAGCAGCCCCAAACGCATTCTTTCAAAACAACACCCACATCAACACATAGAGCTACATCTCATGGAACCTCTGCTTCTAAGCCCATAAGGCAAATCACCAGACAATCCAACATTCTAGTCATTGGAGAGTGAACCAGTATTAAAGTATTAAGACTGCTGGGGATGCAGCTATTTGCAAATGTATTCACTTTCTTCAGTGTCAAACTTCATTTATTTTCACAGAACTGCTTGCTAGTTCCCCTTTAAATATTATTACAAAGTTCTAGACTATATGAAGAGAGACATCATTGAGCTTTTGGAATATGTGTCTTAGGCCGGTGTGAGCCTAGCTTTGAGCAGCATTTTACCTTCTCCAAGGATGATGCCACAATATGAACAAAAGATTATTGATTTTAATAATTGGCTTAGTTTCTGGTGTCATTCTAAGGGGGTGCAATATTTGTCGGTATGGAAGGAGATGGTCAATGGACCATGTTGCTTTGCCAGGGATGGTCTGCACTTCCCCCACAGTGCCTTTTTTAGGCAATGCCAAACTGAAAGTACTTCCAACATAGCAAATCAAATCCAGGAAAATCTAAAGGTAATATTGTTCGATGCTAGGAGCCTAAACAAAAAACTTAACTCCCTGGAAGCTCTCTTTACCCTAGAGAATGATGATGTCTGTGCAGTCACTGAAGCATAGTTTAAAGCCCGTGGAGAGCACATCAGCAGTGCAGGGATATAATGCCTTCAACAGATTTAGACCAGCTACTTCACAGGCAGGGACTAAAGGTAGAGGTGTCTCTGTTTACATCAAAAATAAATATACTTCAAGGCTGATCAAACAGGACAATGCACTTGAGCTGCTCCATGTTCAAATCATCATAGATAAAATCCAATACCACTTCCTTGCAAGCTATAGGTCCCCGTCTATGACCCAGGAAGCCCATATCATGTATTTAAACTTATTAGAAACACTGACCATCCAACCCAATACCATATTGGTAGGTGACTTTAATTACCCCGCTATTAACTGGGAATCCTATACGACATCAAACTTACATGCACAGAGATTCCTGGATTTTGTAAACATAAACTCCCTGGACCAGATAGTCAGTATACCAACCAGGGGTGCAACCATACTGGAGATGATCCTCACTAATATGGGAGAGGGCTGCACACCCCCTACTGTAATGCCTTCCCCAGTAAAGTCAGACCACAAAATAGTCTCCTTTGAAGTAAAATAAAACCTGGACCCCCAGCTCAACTGGGAATATTCAGGAATTATTCTAAGGCTAACCTCCTGCTATTAAGAGAGAACCTGGCGAAATTTCAAGCTCCTGTAAACCCTGAGAACACTTCTGCCTATGCAGAACTGCTCACAGAAACCTTGTACAAGCATGTTAATAGCTGTATAGAGGCAGCTGTACCCACCAGGAAGTAGTAGAGAACCTACTCAAAAAACGAGCCACCCTGGTGGAATCACAAAATCAGTCAGATGTATAACAGGAGGAAGAAAATCATGGCAAAAATTAGGAGGTGCAGCAGGATAAAAGCACTCTAATTAAACTAAACAAACAACTAAGAAGATAAAGTCTACCAAAGCCAAATTTGAGGCGAGTTTGGCCTCCCAGGCCAAGGACAACCACAAAGCATTCTTTAGCTATGTCTGCAACCTCAAAGGCAATGCCCAGTTGCGTTTGTAAATGGAACCATCTGTACTGAGCCAGAAGATATAGCAAACCTGATGCATTCAGCTCCAAATGTACTCCTCTCTTCCCCTCAACCTTCCCTCAGGAAATGTCATCAATTATAACCCCCACACACACTATCACTAGGGAACAGGTCCTTCATGCTCTCTCTTAAGACCTAGAACACTGCATCAGTGGGCCCAAACAATATCCCAGGATGCCTTCTAAATAGCACGAAACGTGACCTATCAGGGCCTCTGGAATTACTATTTAACTTTAGCCTCCAAAAAGGCTTCATGCCTCATGAATGTCGAAAGGCAACAGTCATCCCTCTGCACAAAGGTGGGCCGTCTACAGACCCTGGAAACTACAGACCCATAAAGCTCACTAGTCTTATATGTAAAGCCATGGAAAGAATTATCATGGAGATGATCACTAGAGATATAGTAAACCTCCAGACACTGGACCCAACCCAGTTTAGTTTCGTAAAGGACAGATCATGCCTACTCAACCTGGTGGACTTCATTGAGAAGGTCACTAAAGCAATGGCTGAGGGCAGAATCGTTCACACTGCCTACTTTGACCTTGCCAAGGCATTTGACACAATACACCAGTCGGGCATTGTTGACAAACTCAAAAGGTTAGGTACAAACTTGTATGTCACCCAGTAGATAGCCAACTGGCTCACAGACAGGGACCAGGAAGTTAGAACTGGGGAGTCCACCTCTGCAAAGAGGCCAGTCACAAGTAGAGTCCCTCAGGGATCAGTCCTTGGACCCCTCCTTTTTGGCATTTACTTCTCAGAAGTCAAAGACAATGTCAGTGGTCTCTGGCTGACTAAATTTGCAGATGATTGCAAATTAGGAGCTGTCATTGAATGTCACACTGACACAAATGTTCTCCAGGAGGGGATGACACAGACAAACAACTGGTGTCAGATTCATGGACTAAAACTAAGTGGCAAGAAATGCATAATAGTATCCTTTGGGAAGTCATTCATCCCTGGTAACATATTGACAACACACCCCTTTAGCATTGACCCAGTAGTCAGGGACTTAGGGATACACACAGATAGTAATCTAGCCTTTGATCATCACATGTCTACAGTGATGAGGAAATCATTCTGTGTTGGACAACTTACAAGCAAAGGTATGGCATCTAAGTCCAAGTAAGTCATTGTCCCACTATATTCGGCATTCATCAGACCTTTCAATGAGTACAGTGCCCCCTTTGGTATGTACCTAACCAGACATATCCAACAACTGGAATGTCCACAGAAGTTCCTCACTAAAAGTATAGAGGGCATAAGTAATGTGTCTTATGCAGACAGCCTCAAGGGCCCTATCCAGTATTCTGTCTCCAACAGGCTTTTGAGGGGAGATCTATGCCTGACATATACAGGGCATTGTCAGACCCCACTCTGATGGACCACATGCATATTAACAAAACAAACAGTACCAGAATTACCCGTTCTAAAGACTTAAACCTTGCCTGTGATATCAATAGAACCTGCTGGAGAGATAGGTATGTATCCCAGAGACTACCCTGTCTATGGAACAGGCTCCTTATCCATTTGAAGCAGAGTTCCTCCCTAATCCAATTCAAGTGTAACTTGGACGATTGGATGGGAAACCAGAAATTCATCACTGGTTTGGCACCTATGTCTCTGATGCAAGCAGGTAACCTGTAAGTGGTTCATCTCCCAGGCCAATGCTTATACTTGTCAAGGGTATCAGAACTTGTCAGAGATTTGGGATGCATGCCTAGGCTTAAAAATGTCCATGTGGTCGTTGGCCTAGTAAACACCTATGAACCTGTGAAATAATAACTCCAAGGGTCCTGGTAAGTCATATATTAGACTGTTCAGGAGGAATCCTTGGATGTTACTTGGGACCCACTGAAGCCTTGTGCTTGGCTTTAGTGAGCACAGCCTGTATATTCTCCCTAGTTATAGCTGGAGCGGTTATGTTTGGGGGTATTTTTGAGGGCATGGTTGGGAGTGGGGGGGGGGGGTATAGTTGGAACTGAATTTTAATGCTAACAGGTTTGCTATGTCTCCAGGCTCAATGAATATGGCACCATTAATCACCAGTTCAGTACATTGCTGTGTGCTACCCTTGAGGATGTTCGTGTTTCACTGTTGCAGTCATTAAACTTGGGTTATCTGCCTGCAGGTAGCCCTCATTTGGCCCGAATACCAGAGACTTAGTATTTTTGCGTCAGTTGCTGTCGCTCCAGGACTGACATCAGGTGTATAAAAACAGACAGCCGACGCCATTACATCAGTCTTTCTTGCCGAGGAGCTCAAAGCAGTTCGCAAGTGCTGGTCTGCTGCTACCTGAGTTTTCATTTACGAATTGAATAATCCTGAAGTCTTCTAATGCTAAGTACCCCTTTGGGGATCCTTTTTTCCTGCTCTAATCGATGTCATAAAAAGTTAACAATTGTCTTGCCTGTGGATAGCAAATACCACACAAAGATTTGCATTCTTTCTGCGTCACCTGTTTAGGCTCAGACCATGACATACCTCGCTGTCAGTTTTGTGCCTTGTTCAATGCCTGAACCATTCGTCATCGGGCTCTCATTGTCACTAAATTCTTTCACTCTCGATCTCTGTATTCCAAAATGGCTTCGGTAAGCCATCCAACTACCGATATTCTGAAAAAACTTAAGGATAAAGACAGAGACAGACTGCATAGGTCGAAAGCTGCCGATACTTCTGTTAAGCTAGTCGCCAGTTTGCCGGTACTCAGTGAGGTACCTTTGCAGACCCTGATGCTCACTTCAGTGGATTTGCTGGCCTCTACCGAGGCCCATTCGGAGTCCAGTATGCCACGAGACTCTTCTTCGACTATGGAACCTGCGGATGTCTCTACATTGGATGGGTCCAGAGCCGCTGTGCAGGCACCGGCTTCTGAGGCAGTTCTTTGCACTACCGATGTTCGACTCGAACTGACGACTTTTTTTATCAAAAACTACTGAGTTTCTTAGGCCACGAGTACGTGCTACGCCTAGAAAACCGCAGACCAAAGCACATGCACCTGCTCCAATGCCACAACAACAAATGCTTAGAATGGCAGAAGACCTTATTATGCTGATTAGGGGAAGTCAGCCTTCCCCTGCTAAGAGGAAAAAAGACCAGTCACCTGCAGCTTCAACAGACCAGGAGTCTTGATGATTCTGATGTATCTGATTATGAAGACTTGCCCATATCTACTTATGAGGATTCAGATGCAGAGGAATCCATTCCCTCTGCCTCCCCTCCAGAGGATTTTGCTTTTGGTGAAACCTTACATACTTTAAGAGAGCATTTCAACTGGGAATGCCAAGACTATCCTCAGTCCAAAAACAGACTCGGAGAATTTCTAGATTTGCCAGAGCACATGCCTTTAGCAATACCCCCAGTCCTGGGAGTTGTTAATGTTTTTATGTAATCCAGTTTTACTCCTGATACTTTACCTCCTGCCCCTAGGAAACCAGACAGGTACTACAGAGTACCTTACACTTACTAATTTCTTTTCAAGAATCCTGCTGCTGTCCCAGAGATAATTTCCCAGGGGTCTAAAGGTATCAAGGCAGCTACAGCCAAGAATCCCACACCTTCGGACAGGGATTCCAGAGCTTTGGACAGATGGGGTAAGAAGGTATAAACCTCTGCAACTCTTGCTATTAGAGCATTGAATTGTCAGTTTCACATGCTGAAGTACCAGCAACATGTTATGGAACTTATTAAACAAAAAGTGGCAATCTTTACAGACTGTGCAGAACATAAAGAATTGCAGTAGCTTATGCACTCTGCAAGCCAAGTCAGCAAGCATACTTTGCAGTTTGGCTTTGATGCCATAGAAGCATCTTGCAGGGCAGCAGTCACTGGTTCTGTACTGAGAAGACATGCTTGGCTCAAAGAGCAGACCTTGCCAGACCATGTCAAATCAAAGTTAATAGATGCTCCTTTGAACAAGGACAGTTTGTTTGGCACCAGAGCTGAAGAGGTTCTTAAAAAGATGGAAGAAAAAGCTAAGTCTATGCAGACTGTTAAAGATTTCTTACAAGTGCAACCTCCTAGATTCAGTAGGCATTGCCCCTCCAAACACTGGTCCTTTCCAGCCCCCTCAAGGACGTCTCAAACCAGACCCAGGGGAAACAGACCACCCATTCTACAGTCTCAGGGTATGCAGAGATCTAAGAAATGGACTGCCCCCACCCCCAAAGCAGGGAGTGGTAAGCCACCTTCTTATGGAAAAAACTCACCATGACTTCTCTCCTCGGCTCCCATCTACCCGATTGCTTGTGTCTCTAGGAGGAAAACTTGCCCTTCATGCAAAGAACTGGATGTCTATCACACAAGACCAATGGGTCCTCAACATTGTATCCCAGGGGTATAAATTTTACTTCCACTCACTGCCAACCCCAAGAGGGTTCCCAGACCTTCCTCCGAACCAGTGGGCAGAGGCTCAAAACCAAGTTCTATCTCTGCTATCAGAGCTATTCAGCTGATTCCAGTGGAACATATAGGTCAGGGATTCTATTCCAGACTCTTCCTGGTACCCAGGAAAGAGGGCTCTTGGTGCCCAATCCTGGATCTTTCAATTCTCAACACCTTCATGGTGGTACCATAATTCAAAATGCTTACCCTGCAACAGCTTCTACCTATGCTAGCCAAGGATGGCTGGTTAGTCACCCTAGACTTAAAAGAAGCCTATCTGCACATCCCTATAAGGGTGTCATGCAGGAAGTATCTACATTTTAGGGCCATATCTATGCATTATCAGTTCTCTGCATTTCCCTTTGGCTTATCCACTGCTCCCAGAGTATTTACAAAATGTCTGCCTCCAGCCATTGCATACTGCAGGCAGAAAACTATCCACATTTACCCCTACTTGGACGACTGTCTGATTCAGGCGGACAGTCAGGAATTGCTGTTGCAGCACCTGACATTTGTGAAAAAAATTCTCACTTCCCTGGGATACACCATCAACAAAAAGAAATCAAAACTGGTACCCAGTCAAAAGATTGTATTCCTAGGAGCAAGCTTGAACACAACATCCCAGATGGCATTCCTCACTTCAGAAAAACAAGTCTATCTGACAGCCTACTTCAAACAAATGGCCACCAGACAAATACTGCAGGCCCTAGGGTTCATGGCATCATGTATACTGCTAATTCCATATGCAAGACTACATATGAGGAAACTTCAATGGTACTTAAAAAAGTCTTTGGTGCCAGCATTCTCAGGACCTGGAAACAGTCATTCCTATCATACCCTGTCTAAGGACAGAGTTCCTTTGGTGGGCAGAAGCATGCAACCACAACAAGAGACTGCCCTTTACTTAACCCCACGCCACCCAGAACCTAACCGCAGATGCATCAGACTATGCCTGGGGAGCACACATTGATGGCAAATGCATTCAGGGCCACTGGAGCCCAAGTCAAATTCATCTCTACATCAACCAAAAAGAGATGCTAGCTGTGCAGAATGCCCTGCCAGCTTTCAGATCCCTACTCTTTCCAGGACATCTTCTAATAAAAATGGACAACACCACAGTTATGTGGTACACCAACAAGCAGGGGGAACCCATTCCTACGCACTATGCAGGCTAGCTATGGCTCTGTGAACACGGCCTTGGACATGCAAGTCCATCTGCAAGCTCAATTTCTGCCAGGCAAACAAAATTCACTGGCAGACAACTTAAGCAGAAATCTCCAAGACCCACACAAGTGGCAGTTAGAGCCCAGCACCTTCAACCTTCTGATTCAGAAATGGGGGGACCCCAGAGGTGGACATTTTTGCCTCCCCCTACAAACACCAGCTCAGCAGATTCTGCACCAGGAACCCTCAATGCAGAGCCTGGAAAGTGGATGCCGTGTCTTTTCAGTGGGTAAATCTCTCAGGTTATGCATTCCCACCTCTGCCCCTTCTCTCAAGAGTATTACTCAAAATAAGACAGGACAGACCGAGGACAATTCTGATTGCTCTGGACTAGCCACGCCAGCACTGGTACCCACTCCTGAGCAGCCTGACATCGGTGCCACCATGGCACCTAAACCAGAACCCCCCTACCCTGTTCTCTCAGCAGGAGGGACAGATTTTGCATCCGCAACTGCAAACCCTAAATCGTGCAGCCTGGCTTATGCCTTGAATCCTACCCCAGCAGCTCTAAGAAAACAGGTGCTGGACGTCGTTCTTGAAGCTAGAAGGCCCAGTACAAGGAAATCCTATGTGGATAAGTGGAAAAGGTACTGCTCCTGGAGTCTGTCTAAAGGAGAGGACACAACTCTGCCCTCCCTGCCTTTAATACTGGGTTACTTAGCAGATCTACTCCACAAAGGCCTGTCCTTGTCTTCCATTAAGATACATGCCTCAGCCATTTCGGCTCATTACAACACTGAGCCACCTCTCTTCTCGCACCCTCTTATCAAACACTTCCTGAGAGGGGCAAACAACGTAGGCCACCAAGGAGAGCACCCACTCCTGCTTGGGACCTTAACTTTGTACTGGAAAAGCTCACACTTCCACCCTTGGAGCCTGCAGCTTTGGCAGACTTAAAATTCCTCTCTTGGAAAATAGCATTGCTTCTAGCCATCACTTCAGCTTAGAAGAGTGTCTGAACTACAAGATCTTATGGCTGTGGCACCCTTCATTATTTTTCATGCTGACAGGGTCGCTGTCAGGATAAACCTTTCCTTTATGTCTAAAGTGGTGTCCAGTGTGGCTCTCAATCAATCCATACATTTGCCAACATGTTTCCCTAATCCTCAAAAATAAAGGGGAAATGATCCTTCACTCCTTGGACGTGCACAGACAGCTCAGATTTAACCTGGATAGGACTAAGGCCTTCAGAAATCAGACCAGTTACTAGTCAGTTTTGCAACAGGGGCAGAGGGGAAGGCCATTTCGAAGCAAACAATATCTAAATGGATAGCACATTGCATCCTTTTCTGCTACAAGCACCATGGGAAACCAACCCCGCAGGGGGTCAGAGCACATTCCACTAGGGCAACGTCTACCTCTACAGCATTTCTCAGGGGAGTCCCTACCAGGGACATCCTGGAAGCTGCTACCTGGTGTTCACTACACACTTCACCAAGCACTACCATTTGCCTATTTTCTTCAAATCCAGGGCAGGCTTTGCAACAGCAGTCCTGCAGGGCATTCTAGCCAGCCCTAACTGTTCTTGACTGCCCCCACCCTTCTTCAGCTTTGGGAATCCACCCAAGTGTGATGACTGCAACAGTGAAACACGAAGAACATAGTACAGTTGTGTACACTTACCATAAATGTAGATGTTCGAGTCTATTCACTATTGCAGTCCTGGTTTCCCTCCCTCCATCCCCCTGTTTTTTCTCTCTCTGTCTCTCTATAATCTCTCTAGGCCTTTACCCCTCCTTTCAGGGATATTGGTGTTGGTATTTACTTTTTACTGGTGTTTTTTTTCCTCCACCATAACTTAGCTCCCTATTGGAGGCCTCCTGACATTTGGGGCAAGAAAAACTGATGTAATGGCGTCAGCTGCCTGTTTTTATACCCCTGACGACCTGACATCAGTCCTGGAGCGACAGAAACCGACGCAGAAATAGTAAGTCTCTGGTATTCGGGCTGACTGAGGCCTACCTGCAGGCAGATAACCCAAATGTGATGACTGCAACAGTGAATACACTCAAACATCTACATTTATGGTAAGTGTAGACAACTGTGCTTTTCTGACATAGCTGTAGAAGGTGTTATGGTTATCATTCACCTGGGAGGCTATCTTAATCTCAAAAGTGGCTTTGCTTGACCTAATTAACCCTCTTAGTTGCCTATTTACTTTGATGAGAGGGTTTCTATTTTTATGAAAGTTATCCTTCCTGATTTTTGACATTTCTTTCCTTTTGTAGTAGATCCTGTTTAATTTGGGATGCCACTAAGGTGGTTTATTTTTAGGGCTAGTCCTGGGCGTGCTTCTGGTAGGTACAGCAGCCTCAATGCAGCGATTGACATGATTGTACAGAGTTTCTGAGAGAAATTCAGCATAGGATGCTGTGTTGTCTGGTTTTGCAGGGGCATTGAATTTTGATAATCCATCAGTTAATATAAGGTAATTTGCCTTGGAATAGTTCCTGTTACTGGTTTACTGGTTTTCATGGGATTGCGAAGTTGATTTTGAAGGGAACAGCTTTATGGTTGGACCTTACCAGGGAGGATAAGGTGTGTGTGTGTTGGGGGGGGGTGCAGCATTCTCCCATATTTGTAAGCATGAGGTCCAGTATGGTGGAGCCTGTAGTGGGGTTATTCACTACTGGGTCAAGGGTGTTTGTATTTAGTTTGTATTTACAAAGTATAGGTATCTCTGTGCCCGTAGGTTTGAGGCCATGTAGGATTCCTAGTCTACAGAGGGGTAATTAAAGTCTACCATGAGAAGGGTGTTAGGTTGTGTGGTGTTTCCAGTAGACCCAAGTAAACATTGTGAGCTTCTTGGGACATGAAGGGTGACCTATAACTGGCTAGGATATGGTACTGAATTTTGTCTATGGTGATCTGCATGTGGAGGAACTCCAGTGTGTTATCTTTTTTGACCACCCTAGTGGTATTCTTATTAATGTATATTGAGACACCTCCTCCTTTATCCCTTTTCTGTGTAGCTGCTGGTCTAAAAGTGTGGAAGGCACTGAAATTCTGCACTGTCAGGGTACTGTCTCCTGCTTTAAACCATGTACACACATGTCTATACTCTTGAGTCTGAGGAGGGCTTGGAGGCAGTGTAGTTTTTTGTTTAGGCTCCTGGCATTGAGCATTAACACCATGAGGTTGAGTTGAGTTGATTTTGTAATGTCGGTAGGTTTGTAAATTTGGCTTTGTCTAAAAAAAGGCACTATGGATATGGATAAAATTTTGGCCAGTATCAGAAAGATTAGAGGGAAGAGGTACAGACAATCATTTGCAAAACAACATGGTCTGTTAACTAAGTTCTCCCAAGCTGTCAAATATTGGATCCCCTTAGAATGATACCAGAAAGACAGACAATTGTTGAAATCAATAATTTTTTGCTCATATTGTGGCATCATCCTCGGTGATGGTAATATGCTGCTCAGTGCTAGGCTAATACCAGCCTGCGGCATATAATCAAAAGCTCCATAATGTCTCTCTTGATACAGTCCAGGGAGGTACATCGCAGATCATTTTCACCTACACGGGCTATAATGGAGTCATACTGGTACCTGTGACGTAATGACATGAGTGCATAGATGGTTTGGCAGATTCTGGCTCCAGATAAGCAACTAACAGCTTCTCCTTGTTCAGCCTGGTTAGAGGGCATCAATATGCCTTAGTCAAGTCCCCAATGATGAGAGTCTTGTGATTTCTGTTTGCTTGCCTTAGGGGCTTCATATTTGGAGCTCCGCCATTTTTTCTGAGTGTCTTTGGGCTTGCTGAGGCATAGCTTTGTTAATGGGTGATCAAGGCAATCTTTGCTGTTTAGGAAGCTTGCTTTTAAGTGGCTCAGCATACATTAGTCTGAGTGTGTGTGTGTGTGTGTGTGTGTTGTATACCGATGTTTAAGAAGAAATGGCAAGGGGGTTTCAAGAAGAATTCTGGAAAGTCCCAAAACCATGGACAGTCCAGTAAGTCAGAATGACTACTTAAGAGACCCCCCCCCCCCACTTCCCATGCTGGCAGCCCCTTTTTTCTTCCAGAAAGTTTGAATTTCCACTTTTCTCTTTGGGAACAGATAGTTTCAGACAAATAGGTACTGAAGATCATTAAGCAAGGTTACAGATGGCACTGGGAGGAAATTCCTCTTTTCTAGTGGGTCATTTCTCATTTTCCAGACCAGACTCTTTACTGTCCACCTGAACTTCATCACATGCTCTTCAAGGGAGTGATAGAACTATTTCCCCCTTCCCAGGGAGAAAAAAGGTTCTGTTCAAGGGAAAATGCTTGGAGACTAGTTCTGGATCTTTCTTTCCTAAACCTGTTTGAGATAGTGCCCAAATTCAAAATTATGTCACTTCAGAACATATTTCCAGCCCACCCATTACTTGCACATGGCAGCCAAGTGAAGTAGCCAACCAAAGATGTTGCGTTGCGCCATGATGAAGAGAGCTAGGAGAACTACTGGAAATGGAACATGTATTGAGGAACTGAATGGCTAACCGACATCCATAAAAGCATTTTGGGAAGAAAATAGCAGTGGCAACACACAACACACAGAGCAACTTGTCAAGGAAAGTGAAGAGGAGCCATGGCTCTGGGTCCCAGAAGTTGCCACAGAAGTGACTTTACCTTAAATCAACCCAGGTTCAGCTGTTCTCACCCTACATTTTTTCATTCCTGCCAAACGGAAGTTCCTGTAGGTGTTCACAATGACACAATCCAGTTTGTAAGCACAGCGGTGTTTACAATGACTACATCGAGCAGATTTAAGGCAGCAGGCAGGTGAAAATCCAGTGTAATGTAAAGCAGTAGCTGAAAGCAAGCTAACCAGTACATGTGGGAGCCTCTGGGAGCTCATATTGCAACAGTTACAGTAGTTCGGAGACCGAGTTGAAATCTAAACAGTCAGAGATGTCCCCTTACACCTCCCCAAGCATCGTCTGTCAGGACTCGGGATTCGGGAATGAAGATGTTAATAGTGAGTACTAGGTTTGCCCAATAATATTTGAATATATAGCATGTTCAGAAAGAATTCAGAGCTATTTGTTCTTGTAGCGAAAGACTTTCTGGACTGAACTAATCTTTCCGAACAACTAACAACATGCTTATTTTTCTATTAAAACGTACAACTGCTAGTCTGAGTCTGACTTGGAAAGTAGTACTGTGTTTTATCATTTAAGGATGGCATCTCTCTCTCTCTGTCTCTCTCTCTCACACACACACACACACACACACACACACACAAACGCACACATGTTTAAGACACAGTATTAATAAGAAGTTATGTACCTACCATAACGTTCCATGTTAGTTGTCTTCTCTCGCCTTCTTTCTTGCTTGATGGGTTCGGAGCCGATCCCTCGGCTCCGACTCGGCACTTGCTAAGCTCGAGAGTCACTTTTACCAGCTCGAGGCAGCCCCATATCCCATGATGCAAGGCGGTAAGTACCCAGATCTCGTTTGATGACAAAGGGCAACAACACCAAGCATAAAATACTTCCCAAAGGAAGAAAGAAAACTCACAGATGGAAGAAGGACCAGGTCTGAATGGTCTTCAGCATAACAGTTTCTTATAACAAGGTCTGTCCAGGCCAGGGGGAAGGAGGGAGGGTCGCAAGAAAGAAGGCGAGAGAAGACAACTAACATGGAACGTTATGGTAGGTACATAACTTCTTAATGTTAAGTTGTCAATCTCGCCTTCATTCTTGCTTGATGGGACCGCGTCCCTAGCACCTCTATCCTGGGTGGCTCAATGGAACAAACTCTTGAGGACTGTAGAGCCAAAACTGGCTCTGTCCCTGGAGGCCAAGTCCAATTTGTAATGGGAAACAAAAGTGTGAGGAGTGGCCCAAGTGGCCGCTGCACAAATAGTGTCTAAAGGAAGTCTAGCTTGAAAAGCTGTAGAAGTAGCTAAGCTCCTAGTTGAATGTGCTTTAGGTTTTGAGCACAGCTGTTTTCCCCTGAGCAGATAAATTTCAGAGATGACCGAAGAAAGCCATCTAGACAAAGTCACTTTAGAAACAGGAAGGCCTTTTTTATTGTCCGCATAGGAAACAAAAAGTTGATCAGATTTTCTAAATTTTTTTGTTCTGTCCAAATAATATCTAAGTTGACGGTGGACATCAAGATAATGTAGCTTTTGTTCAGCTCTATCTGAATAGTTAGGAAAAATACAGGAGATCAATGGATTGATTCAAATTGTTCTTTGAAGCGACCTTGGGCAAAAAGGTTGGGTTAGTTCTCAAAGATACTCTGTCTTTGTGAAAAACCAAATAGGGGGGTCGAACCGAAAGAGCATGAAGTTCAGACACCCTCCTGGCCGATGTAATAGCCACTAGGAATAAAGTTTTCCAAGAAAGATATTTCAGGGAACAAGAAGCAGCTGGCTCGAAGGGGGGAAGAATCAAGGATGTCAGCACTAAATTTAGATCCCACTGAGGAGGAGGATTCCTGATTGGAGGTTTTAGTAGGAAAATTCCTTTCAAGAAGGCCCTGCAGAGCCTATGGGACATGATATTATGATCTGCTATCCCAACATGAAAATTGGAAATAGCAGCCAATTGAACTCTGACTGTGGAAGAAGAGGAGCCTGCATGAAAAATCTCTGCTAAGAAGTCCAGGACTGCCTGAACAGGGGCAGTAAAAGGATCGATATTCTTGGCCTTAGCCCAATAAGAGAAACGTTTCCATTTGCTTGTATAAATCCTCCTGGTAGAGGATTTTAGCGAAGCTACTATGATGTCTCTAACTGGGTTAGAGATCAAAGGAAGCCTGGCTAAGGAAGGAAGTGGAGCAACCATGCTGTGAGGTTGAGAGAAGGGATTGACCGGTGCAGCTGACCCGATTGGTGTATCAGAAGATCTGGCACTGGGTCCAGATGCCACGGCTGCACCAAAAGGTGATGATGGAGGAACGGGAACCAAACCTGTCGAGGCCAGTAAGGGGCAATGAGAATCAATTTGGCTCTCAAAACGGTAGCTTTCTGGATAACCTGAGGGATCAGAGGAAATGGAGGGAAGGCATAAAGAAGTCCCTGGGGCCAATCCTGGGTCAGAGCGTCTCTGGGGGGATGGCCTGATAGAGGGAAGAGGCTGAAGAAGTCTGGACATTTGCTGTTTTGGGGAGTAGCAAAAAGATCGCAACATGGACGACCCCATTCCAGAAAAATCTCTTCCGCTATAGATTGCTTGAGAGACCACTCGTGAGGCATGAGAATAGCTCTGCTCAATCTGTCCGCTACAATGTTGGTTTTCCCAGGGATATGCGTTGCTACCAGAAACCGATGAGAGGAGATCGCCCATTGCCATAGTCTGAGCGCTTCTCGACACAAGGGGTAGGACTTGGTTCCGCCCTGTTTGTTGATATACCAAACTACAGACATGTTGTCTGTGTGGACTGCAATTGTCCCTACGGGAAGAAAGTCGTTGAGGGCTTGCAACGTTAAAAGCACTGCTCTCATCTCCAGGACATTTATGTGCAGATGGTACTCGAACGGTTGCCACGTCCCATGAACCATCCTGCCCTGATAATGACCCCCCCCACCCGATCAGGGAGGCATCCGTGGTGACAGTGGCTATCGGAGATGGGGGTACAAAGTACCTGCCTTGGTGAACCTGAGGAGATGTGATCCACCAAGCAAGATGCTCTTTGCATGTCTGTGTCACCAGAATCTGGTGACGCATTGGAAGTTGCTGGTATGACCATTGTGTGAACAGCATCCACTGAAGAAGGCGCATGTAGAATCGAGCCAGGGAAGAAGAGTAATGGCCGCAGCCATGAGACCTAATACCTTTAGAACCATTCTGGCCTGTACTTTCTTGTTGGCCAGAATGATCCTGACATGACTCTGAATGTCTGAAACTCTTTGATCTGTAAGGGTAGCTGACATCCGAACAGTGTTTAAGTTTGCGCCTATGAAGGTAATAGACTGGCAGGGCGATAAGGATGACTTTTGAAGTTGATTGAGATGCCCAAATGAGAACAAAGGTTTATTGTGTAATCCCTGGCTTGTATAAGCTGATGCCTGGTGGTGGCTGACAGGAGCCAGTCGTCGAGATATGGAAACACCTGGAATCCTTGACGTCTCAGGTGAGCCGTGACCACTGCCATGCATTTGGTGAACACTCTGGGGCTGTAGTGAGACCAAAGGGCAGGGCTCTGAACTGGAAATGACTGGACCCCAGCCGGCGGAGAAATCTCCTGGAGCGTCTGTGAATTTTGATGTGATAGTACGCATCCTGAAGATCTATTGAGCACATCCAGTTGTCCTTCTGTAAGAAGGGCAGAATTGACTGAAGAGTGACCATTGAATCTTGTCTTCCTGACAGACTTGTTGAGTCTGCTGAGATCCAATATTGGTCTCCAGTCTCCCGTCTTTTGGGGACCAAAAGAACCTTGAGTAGATTCCGGGCTCTGAATGGTCTATTGTAACTGGCTGAATGGCTCTTTTGCAGTAGTTTTGAGACTTCTAACTCTGCAATTTCCCTTAGACCGGGTGGTACATCTGGAAGGGAATTTGAGGGAAGGGACTTTCCTCGAAAGGAATTATGTAACCCTTGGATATGATCGACTGTACCCATCTGTCTTGAGTGAGGGAATGCCAGGCTTCTGGGTACAGTGATAATCTTCCCCCAACTGCCTCCAAGGAGGGACAGCCGGGCAACATCTCAGGGATGCTGAAAGGGCTTGTCAGAGAGAGGCTCTCTGTTTCCCTGGTTTCGGACCCCCTCTGCCTCTAGAGCGGGCGTCTGTTGTTGTTACCCCTCTGCCTCTAGGGGTAAACTGACCACGTGAATCCGGCGTGACTCCTTGGGATTTACGGAACCACATTTTCCCACCTTTCTGTCCTTTGGGATAAGGTCTAGAAGGGGTGGAAAAACGGACTCCAACAGCAGAAAGAGTCTTGCCGTCCTGTTCGCACCTGGTCAAGGTTTCCTTCACCTGAGGGCCAAACAAAGCTGACCCATCAAAGGGAGAATTTGTGAAGGACGCCTTAAAGGGATCTGCAAAATCACATAGCCGCATCCAGGCTTGGCGTCTAAGAGCCACACCTGTACCTGCGGCTCTACTCGCTCCATCCGCAGCATAAGATATTAGCCGCATGGAGGAGTTTGCAATGGAATTGAGGGTTCCTAGCTGCGAAGCAATTTTTTCTTGAGCCCCTGCAGCTGTAGGATCCTGAACTACTTCACCCAGCTCCTTAAGGATATCCCTCTGGAGTCTGGTGAAGTGACAAAATAATTCAGCGAGCATAGCAAAGGTCGCTGAGGAAAACATCCGCTTACCGTACCTATCCATGGTCCTAGAGTCCTTATTAGGAGGATGGACGGGCACGGAAGGATCTGCAAGTTCCTTTTGGTGGCCGCAGCCACCACCATGGCATCAGCGGGACACCCTTAGTGAGGAATTGCTTGTCACACGGGCAGTGATAAATTTTGAAGGCCTCCTAGGGACTGGCTCTACAGAGTCAGGTGCTGCCCACGCCTTTCGTGCAATAACCTGCATAAGGGGGTCGAAAGGCGGAGACACCCAGGAGGTGGAGGGCCGAGATCCAAACGCCTCTAGGTATACCGACTCATCCTCAGAGGGATTGTTGGTGGGCCAGTTTCCCCTCTGTTTAAGGAGTTCTAGGATGTCTGAGAAGGAGACATCCTCAGAGGTGGATCTAGGGGATCCCTCTGACTCATCAAAGTCAGTATCCAGTGACAGACTCGGGGGAGTCTACATGCTTCCTCTTACAAGTCCTCTTCCTAGGAGGATCTCCCGAAACATCCGGAGAATCCTCGGAAGAGGGGGAAATTCCCAATGGGGAAACCTGAGACGGAGGATCTCTGGGTCCTGTAGCAAGAGAAGTGGCAGAGATGTCAACAGGTACTATAGAGGGAGGAGCTACGGGAACAGACTGCTGACTGATACCAGTGGCCAGTACACTCTTCATCACCTCGAATGCTCCCCTCCCAGGCAGGTCCGAGAGAACCCGCTCCGAAGAGCTAGGAACTCCAGGGACCACCGAAGGGAAGTCTCGAGGCAGATGTCGGAGCCGAGCTCACCAAGGCCGAGGCTCCAAGGGAAGAGCGGGTTCGGACAAGGGTCCGATGCCACTCACCCCCTCAGAGGAGACCATGGAAGCCCGACCACCGAATCCCTCTAAGGAAGGTCTCAAGAGGAGATAAGAGTAGAGGCTGAAGGAACAGAAGGAGGAATCCGTCCTCCAGCCGTAGCAGTAACCATTCCCGAAGACTCCAACTCCAAGCTCTGGGGTAGAGTTGAAGGAGGAACTGTAACGGGGTGTGGACCAACAGTCGTCTGTTGAGACGGACTATGTAACATTTGGGCCAGTACCTGTGACTTAAGTAATCTACTGACCACTCTCTCTAGGTCATGATCTGACAGTCTGGATGACCTTGAAGATCGGCTCCGATGGCTCCGTTCCGAAAGGAGAGGTGAAGCCGGAGCCGAAAGTATCGGCTCCAAGGAAGGAGACCTCGACCTCTTCCTGGAATGAGCCATCGGAACCGATACTATAGATCCTGTCGGAGCCGAAGACTTATATCGGAGCCGACAGGAAGCCTCGATGCATCGGCTCCAGCCGGAGCCGATACAGCCACCAAAGTAACAGTGTCGGAGCCGATCGGAGCCGACACCGATGCCTGTGCCACATGGGTGTCGTAACCGATCGGAGCCGACACCGAAGTGGTCGATACAGATTCGGCACCGATAGCCATCGGTGCCGAAGGCTTTGTCAAGCCAGAATCGGCTCCAGCCGGAGCCGATCTCGACTCGGAACGAGTCGGAGCCGAGGCCGCAGGCTTAGATACAGAAGCCTGGGCCTTGGAAGATTTAGCTGATTTAGATGGGGCCGACTTAGCCGGAGAGCCCTCCGGCTTAAGAAGACCCCTAAGGATCAGCTTGTTGCGTCTTTCCTGCAGGACTCTCTGGCTGAAGGAATGACAAATAGCACAGGAGTCCTGCAGGTGAAGAGGCCCCAGGCAGTACAGGCAAGAAGTGTGACCGTCTGTCAGAGACATCTTCTGACAGCACGAGTCACACTTCTTAAAACCTGAGACCCTCTCCTTTGACATGGTGCTTTACAAAAACGCACACACACACCAGTCAAAAAATTAACGTAAATAAAATACCAAAAGGTATTTCTATAAACAAACACACACACCCTAACAGGGAGGGGATGGGATGGGTAAAGTTTGACTAAAAAAAATTAGAAGAGACAGGGAATTTCTGTCACAAAATGTAAATAATTAACTAATAACTAAATATTAAGGGGTTTTTAACAAAAAGGGGCTTAAATATCCAAAAAGTGAATTACTTACCAGGAGCTGGTAAAAGGAGGACCTCATAAGCGAAGCGGCAAACGAGATCTGAGTACTTACCGCCTTGCATCATGGGATATGGGGCTGCCTCGAGCTGGTAAAAGTGACTCTCGAGCTTAGCAAGTGCCGAGTCGGAGCCGAGGGATCGGCTCCGAACCCATCAAGCAAGAATGAAGGCGAGATTGACAACTTAACATTTATTATTTAATACATAACATATTACATGTTAGGTATTTGCAGCATTTGCGTATAAATACATGGCAAGGTTTACTATACCTACCACACAGCCTTGTTCTGTTCTGCTCTGAGAATTACACTTTGCTGAAAAACTGCTTGGCCGAACTGCAAAGCATCAGTGAATGGTGCTTTACTAGACAGTTGTGGGAGTAGGTATAGTAAAACATTAACAAAGTTCTCAAATTCCCTAAGACAGCTACACAAGGTATGGGGTAGGCATAGTAAAACAGCTCAAATAAGTTCATTATTAATATAAGGCATGTAAAAACTCCAAAAGTATGCACTAGTAGTATGTTATTCTTATTTACAATGACATAATAGCTCAGGAAGACTTCGGAATTTGCTGCGAGCCTGCAAAACATAAAGCTTTTCAGGTTTTGAGTATACTAAATTCGGTCTTTTCTTTTAAATTACATCTGTGTGTTGTGCCTTATATGGCATACAGTAGAGCTGGGCAGTCGCTAGAACAAAAAGGTAACTGTGCTAATAATGGAAACAACCGGAATCATCCACTTCACTGATTTTTTTTTTTTTTGATTTTAGAACAAGTCTCTGAATCATTGTTTGTCTGCTCAGGCATTTTAAAGAGGCACACTTGGTTTCTTTTAACTATTTGTGACTTCATTTCTTCAGCATAGTAGGCTTTTTTTCCTTTAGCCCTAGCTTCCAATAAATTTTATTCTCTTTTCTCTGGCATTTCAAATATTCTGGCATTTCTGTTCTCACTTTTTCTTTTTTTCTCTAAGTACATATTTTTGTATACCTTTTTTTATTCAATGTTGTTTGTCTTTTGGCTTTTCCCTGTTAGAGGTCGCCACAGCGGAACTCCGGTCCGCTAGTGATTGGCAGTAGATTTTCACAAACGCTGAGGTGCCAACTCGACGTCCAACCTTCAACGAAGGGACTCCTATTTACGCATGTCTTTTGAACGCCCACCCAACCGCGGGGAGGACATCCAGAACTCCACACAGAGGGCACTCCAGCCGGGAATCGAATGGGAGAACCTCTTGCTGTGAGGCAACAACGCTACCGCTGCATCACAGCGGATAATGAGTAATAGCATACACATAATTAAAAAGTCAAGAAATGTATTAAATATGCAAGTTATATTTTGAAGTACATTCAGATGCATCATTAAAATCATGATTGGTTAAAGTAACCATACCTCTCAACTTCCTAACACAAGAAATCTGGATACAGCCTTAAATAATGGGGGGGGGTATACAAATGGGCACAGATTTTAAATATTGATCTTTATACATTTAGAATGTTGTTAGAATTGCAAGTTTTATATTAGCTTGCTTTATTTGAAGAATATATATATATATATATATATATATATATATATATATATATATATATATATATATATATATATATATATTTGTTTACTGGGAAAGTCCAACTGAGTAGAAGCCCATTTTCAGGAGGTGCAGGGAGAAAAGCTCCAAATTATTACAAAACATTTTAAGAACAATAATTTTATAATATTCAAAAATAAACAAAAATATCTGTATTTTAAAAAATTATAACAAATTAGACATAATATAAAAACATTGGTTAATTGATACAAGTTATATGACAATTTAATATTTAGAGAAATTGTAGGTAATTTGTAGAGAAATTAAAGGTAAGTTAGTCTAATACAAACAGGTATTGTAATATGAAATGAGGGAGAAACAGGCTTACGCCGTATTTGAAGAGAAAGTCAGGGAAGAGACTATGATAACATGAAGAAGTAAGGAGGTATAAGGAATGAACACGTCCTTGTTCACATTTAGCGATATAGTTTATCCTGATTTTGAGCTAGAACATAGCCAGATTTTAGCTAGGAACAAAGTCTTTCTCAGAGCAGTTTTGAAAGACGGGAGGGAGGGTATAGACCTGATCAGTACAGATAAGGAGTTCTAGGTCTTAGCAGCCAATGGCAGCAGATTTGCTAGGTTTGTAGACTGGAGGAGTTTTTGGTCACTGGATCACAACACAATGGCTAAATAGTAACATAGCTGTGTAGAATGTGCTTTAATTTTATACAAGCTCAATTTTTTTTACAAATGTTATTCAAATGTTAATATAAATAAAACAATATTGTTCTGGTTATATTTTGTTATTTAATATTAGTGTAGCAGATTAAAATGCAATGTTCTTCTATAAAAAATAGTTTTATACAATTTAGCTGTATACAAGTTCAAATGTTAATATAAATAAAACTCTGTTGTCCGGATTATATTTTGTTTTTAATATTGGTATCCCAAAATTCTGTCGGAGTGGGCTGGGTTACATAATTAATTATGTATGCAAATTGTATGTTAATCTTCGTACAGATTTGTACCTATTTTTCATGGGCCTTGTCCAGATTTTTGGTGTTTCCAGGTTGAGAGGTATGGGTACTCCTGATTTTTCTAGTCATTTACTGTTTTTTTGATTGTCCTGTCACTTGGTCATTTTCCTTAGGAAGAATGGAAATGATGTTGTGGCACTTTATCTCCATGGGCTTTGTTATTATCGGAAAAATGAGAAGCAGGCTACCCCTCGTCTTGCTGGCTCATACTTTGTTTAAACTTTTTATTTCCTCCTTGACCTGTTCTGCATTTAAGTATGTATGTAATCCTACAAGATCATTCTAAAGATAGGTGAACATAGCAACTTGAATTTCACATCTGCTTGTCAATATCCTCTAATTGCAGTGATAAACTTTTTTTATCTTCTACCTGATGTACACAGAATAATATTTTTTCACAAATATGTTGCCCCGATTTGTAATACTTTTCCCATCTGCCACAGTTTTGTCAAGAGCACCTCTTTCTGCTGGTAGGACTACATGTTTACAAATATAGGTCTCGGCTTCATTTTATTGCCAGATTTGATGCATGCAAACAGTTTGGTGCCCTTTCAATTAACAAATTCTGCTGTGGAATACTAGTGCATTTGTTTATTTTTATTTTTTCTATTCCTTGCGTTTTCTCTGATGTATCAGCAAATCTCAAATTTTCTCTGTGTACTCTGTCTTTTAACTCTACAACTTTTTTAAACATTTCTTCTTGAGAAGCCTCATATTTGGCCAGTTTTTCCTTCCTTTTATCCTCTGATGTCTGCACTCTTTTCAGTTTATCAGAATAGCTTGCTTAAAGTTCTTCTGATTTTTCTAACTTTTTGTCGCCATTCATCCAGTGTCCCAGTTATTAAATACCTCTGATTGTATTTGATTTATTATTCCCTCCAAATTACTGGAAGCCATCCCCTTACCAAAGCTGAAACCTTAACGGCTTTTTGCTGAACAGCTGCCATGTTCTTCCCACCAAAGTTTATTTTTATTATTCATTTCTAGTTGACCTCTTAATTTATCTATAGTTCTTCTTTGTTAACACCCAAGCAGTGTACTGATTAACCAAAAATTTAATTCTACCCAGATTGTTAGTTTTTACTGAATTTGTTACACTACTTTTATTTTTCACACTAGGAGAGCTCTAATGAACCTACTTTTCAGAATGCAGTCATCTTGGAATCCCCTCTGCCATACATCTGTTGAGGACTGGAACAGCCTCTAGCTGTCCTGCAGCTCTGAAAAAGATAAAGCAAATATCAGGAAATTTAAATGAATAATATGAATATACTGATTGTATTTTGTGGAATGCTACTTTTGATACATTCTGTAGGTAAGTAGAGACAACGTATATTCATCATGCTGACTGCATTAAACTAATTATGTACTCAAAAATAATAGTTGAGGTCTTACAGCTCAGTACTTGGGGCTCAATGGAATGACAAAATGTGGGTGAATGCTGGCAGTTAATGCAAATGGTTGCTGCTAAGACTCCTGGAATGAAAATAGAATACCATAGCTAAAGAACCATTGTAATACACATGTTTCTAAGGTTCTGTGCATGTTTATCTTGAAGTCTCTGTACATTTCTAGATCACTGTAATAAGTAGATGTTGCTTACTTTTCTAATCTAGCCGACTTTGTTTTCTGATAGCTGTTGAAATACAGCTGTTTTCATGCAGTGTATTTGGAAAGATCAGGTTCATCATCTTCAAATCAGTAGGACAAAGGCCATCAGGACTTAGGCAGGTCAGCATCTGAAACTCTGCCAAGCTCTAACTCTTCCCCTTTACCCACAGTGCTCTGCGTTCTACTTCATCAGTTCTCAATTGATGCTGCTTGATAAGCTTGCAGCAGAGAAACAGCCCCAGGCTTCTCTTCTGTTTTGTGTGAGGGAAGTTTGTTCAGTTTTGAAATTTTTCCACTCTGTATTATATTGCTTATTGATCCAGGATATATTAGATAATTTATTGATCATTTATAATTTTCTTTTATCTAATATCCGCTTCAACCGTTTCTACTTTTTAAATAAAACTTTTTCTTTCTTCGTTAGGGATACTTGGTACAGCATATAAAACACTGTATGGCAACCATAAGAATCAATCAGAGGAAGTTAGAAAAGATTGTGAAAAGAGAACGGAAAGTGATTTTACAAAGAAACATTGGGAGGAAATGTGTAGGGCTCCCAAGTATGCAGAAAATTTAGAAGGTTTATGATTTTTTGCCTGAAAAGTATTTGCATAAGTATTTTTATACTGCAAGTAGATTTTTAGAGGCTGTTTTCTCAGGCACATAACAAATGCTGGAGTTGTGATAGAGAAGAGAGAGGTAATTGGAGGCATCCTTTTTTAGGAATATAACAAGTTTGCAGATTTAAAAAATTCCAGCTGGAGTACTTTGATAGAAATGTTTTAGGAACAAATGGCAATAACTGAGGAAAGATTCTCTTGAGCTGTGATAAAATCTGAATTGCCTAGCCATAGAATGCCTTACCAGAGCTGTAACTGTCGAAAAAAAAGGAGGACTTCAGCTTACTGTAGAAGGTCGATTGGTGCACTGGCTTTCTACAGTAGTCAGATCTGTGCCCCCTCATGTCTTCCAGTGAAAGTGAAGAGCTCAGCAACCAGTCTATGCCCAACAGCTCTTCGAGTGAAGAGCAAAAGAGGGAAACAAAACAGGCATTTGGTTACTATAGAAAGCTAATACAACAGCCAATCCATGCCACTCCCCAGATGTTCAACTGAAGAGCCAAATAAAGGGATTTCAGAATACCATAGAAAACTTGACTTTTTACTTTTGTACTAGTCAGCCTTCTGCTGATGCTTACTGATATTAGAAGCCCCCTCAGCTCTTAAATTGAAGAACAAAAAAAAAATGCTGAAAACAATAACGCTGAAGTGTCTTTCTGTACATGGAAAAGCAATGCAGTTGTGCATGCTGCAGGAACTATCATTTGGCCACTGACAAAATATTTATGAGAAAATGGAAATCAAAATCTTGAATGTCTGAATATTGTAAGAGAGTTAAAAGAACTGGAGTTGGGATCTTTAGAAAAGGGAAGGATCAAATGCCAGACAAATAAATGGAATCTGTGGGAACAATGCATGCAGAATAATCTTCATGAGAGAAGTGAGATTTAAGCAATTTATTTTTATGTTGGAGTGAAAAGTGTTAAACCAAGTCATATATGTGTACTTGCATGAAAGCAATGGAAACTGTTATTGTGGTTTGATTTCTTTTTTTATTGATGCATGTAAACTCTTGCTGCAGTTTAAAATGTGATGATTTAGTAAAGATGTTTAAAACAAAGTTACAGACAAACTGGAGGACATTGAGAAGTTCTGTTCATAATGCAGTGACACATCTTCTACGGTTGTCAGTTTCAGCAGTTCTTTGCCTCAAAAGGATAGACATAATGATAGCTGTGATTTACATTGTACTTCATTCAAAGTTTCTAATGCAGGGTCTGCATTGAACCCTCAAACTGTAAGATCACATGTCCAGGATAACTAAGCTAACTGCCCTTGTAGTCCATTCAAAATACAGCCAATTACTCCATGTGAGAATCAAACCCTGCAACTTGCGCTTATAAGATGGGCACCTTAACCACCATGCCAACCTGCCACCCAGTCCAGTCATGTCAGAATATCCAAAGCATACAGAACACATTTGTGCTGGTGTTGTCTTCACACTCCAACCTTACTCCGGACAGTCAGTTTCACTTCACTCCACTGCTACAGTGACTGTCATAATGGGCACCACTGCCTTAGGATGAGGGGGGGTTATTGTCAAGGACAGACAGTCCTTGGCTTGGTCACAGGCACAGGCCAGTCTACACATCAGTGTTTCAGAGATGAGAGTGGTCCTTCTAACTCTGCAGGCCTTTCAGGAGTCTCTTCCACACAGTGTAATTGCCATTCACAATATGCCATATAAACAAGAAAAGTGGAACTCATTCCTACCCCTTATGTTGAGAAGTCATGAGAGTATGGCAGTGGGTTATGTCAGTCAATCACTTTTTGGTAGACATTCATATTCCTCCGGCAGCAATTTCATTAGATGACCAGTTCAGTTGTTGCTAACTGATGCCCCCACAAGTGGTCTCACAGTTTGTCATTTGAGCAGAAACTCTGCCATTGCTGAGAGAGGTCATTCTTCAGTCTGTTTGCATTCCTGACTAATGTTAAATGCAGCAGTGTCTATTTCCTAATATCCACCAGGCATAACAAGTCCAAAGTCTTTGTAATAACACAGTTCTGGCCTTGATGAGCATAGTTCCATGTTTTGTTCCATATCTGTTTTGGATTCATCTTCTGGAGGATCCTCTATGACTAAAGCCCTTTAGAAGTTATGACTAACCAAATGGTTGTTCTGTTTCTGGTAACGGCCAGAAGTGCTGCATAACCCTTCCTAGTATTGTTCACATTCTCAGTTCTTCGCTGAGACCAACACTAGGAAACCCTGTAAATGTAGAATGACATCTCTCTATCTGCTGGGCTTCCTGCAAGGGGTTGCATCCCTTTTAAGCATCTATGCCAACTATTTTAGATCACCTTTTCCACATTTTTTACACAGGCCTCAGCTGCTTATCTGTTAAAGTTCATGTTCCTGCCATTGTTTTCCACTAAGGATGTCAGTGTTTTTGTCTTACTTCCTTAAAGATGTGTAAAGTTTTTCTTAATGAATGCTAAATATAAGACCTCCATTCAAGGAAGTTGTTCCTCTTTGGCTTTTTGCTTTATGATGGAACAACTATCTTTACTACATTTCAAACCTGCTTCCAAAGCTGATCTACAGAACTTAATTTGGAAAACTTTTTTTGTCTTCTAGCCATTACTTTGGCAAGTAACATTTCAGAGTTACAGGCCTTGTGAGTAAAGTCTCCATATTTTATTTTCATAAGGACAGTTTCCTTGCAAATGAACCCTTCCTCCATGCTGAAGTTAAACATGCAAACAAATTTAATTCAGTCCATAAGTTTGCCTTTGTTAGTTCCTAATTACTCCAGCAGAGGCAAGTATCTATTGCACTGTGTGGGTGCACACAGGTAGTTGAGACTTTATGTAGACAGAACAAAATCCACAAAAAGACACTGTTGTTTTATGCGTTTTGCTTCTAACAAATTGGTTTCCAAGCTGAACTCTGTTACTTTGTCCATATGGCATTTGGACTATTTTAAATTTTATGAAAAATACAAGACTGCCTGTTCAATCCTGCAACATATTTTGTTAGAGCAATGGCAGCCTCGGTCATTTTTCAGAAATGCATCTGTAATGATATTTGCACAACTGCAACATTACATTTTCTGAATCCTTTCACAGGACTATGATCTGTGTGTGATTTTAAATCTTGCTGTTCCACTGAGGCCGCAGTCATTCAAGGTATGTTTTCATAATGCCACACTAGAGGATCAGCTTGAGACTCTTTGTTACTGGTTTGAAGTAAATGGACTTGATTACTTAAGATGCAAAAGTTATGTACTCACTTCAATGACAGATCTGAATAATCATAACTTATCTTCATAACCACTCTCCTTTCCCCAGCCTCAGGTGTAGACAGCCTGTGAGCTGTTTCAGTATTTGATCTGTTTTAATACTTTTTTCCAATGTTTTATTACAGGGCCTTTGCATTGCTTTCAATCCGCAAACTAGAGATCTCTAGAAACAGAACACAGAGCATTTAGGGGTAAGGGAATGAGCCAGAGCTTTCAAATGCTAAGCAGCCTAAGCTCCAATTGCTGTAGTCCTACTGGTTTGAAGAAGATGGACTGTGATAATTCATATTTATCATTATAGCAGATCTGTAAGTTGCATTTAATGGTCATATAGTAACCAAGATTTGTTCCAAACCTATGCGTGTGATTTAACGTACAGGCTATGCAGTTTAGCTGTGTAAGATGCTGCATATTTTAAAAAGGATTTATCCTTGACTTTGATACAGGAAACTCCTAAAAGTGAAAGCCAAAGTATAAGAGAAGATGAAGGTGAAACAGAAAGCAGACCGTCAATGGATTTATTTAAGGCTATCTTCGCAAGTTCATCAGATGAGGACTCTTCAACTTCAGATGAAAACAGTGATGAGGAGGGACAAGCTGCAGTAGCTGAAAAGAAGTCTGAGCAACCAGATTTCACTCCTGTTATAACTCAAGGTAGTAACTGAAGTGTTTAACTGATTTATTTATTTTTCAAGGAATTAGATAAACCATATTCATTTTGTAATCAAATTTAAGATGCTGTAGTCATAACTATGTTTTCTTGTGTGTTGACTTGTTCACATGCAAAATGCAAAGGTATTAAGAACAAGCTGACTGAAGAAGATAGCTGTGGTGTGTTGAACAGCTGAGCAGTAGTAGCTGTCCCCTTCTGCCCTTATTGCTCTGCATAAACCAAGTCTTCACTAGTGAGGTTCGTCGTTCATCTCTGAGCCCTAAGAATGAGAACCCTGGAGGTGCGGAATTGATGAGTGGTACTCTACTGAGATAAAACCCATGTATTTAATACTTACTGCCAATGGCCTTGTTTCCCTTTCTTGGCTACAGTGATTAACCCACTTGTCCCACTAGGAGGCTTTTTAACTTCCACAGTGGAAATGTTTTATCCCTTCTTTTTTAAGTTTTTTCATATTTTTATAAACAAAAGGTAGTGAAGCATTACGAGCCCAACTCAAAACAATAAAAAAGTAACTCTAGGGGCCAGAGTCCAAAGGATCCGACACAATAAGTTAAAAACAATAAAATGTATTTAGCACTTTAGTCCATACACACGCAGGACTTCATCAGAGTATCACAAACCACCAATCAAAATAAAAATAATATTATAAACTTAATTACCTATGCTGCAGTTTAGCTGATCTCATCAGTGATACAGGCTTAATAGAAATGTATATATATTTTTATGTTTTTAGTATACTAATTTTCACGTGTAATTTTTATGATATTTTCCTAGCAGTAAAATGTGTGGTATGCCTTTAAAATAATCGAGTTTTAATTAGTTAATTGAGTGGTGTGACAAGTGTATAAAAGGGTTTGATTGGTGTTTGTTGTATTCTGATGAAGTCCTGCTTGTATAAGGAGGAAAGCACTCAATAAATTTTATTGTTTTTAACTTACTGTGTTGGAACCTTTGGACCCTCGCCCTAGCATTACATTTTTTTTTATTGTTTCTCACATTTTTACTTTTGTTGTATGCAAGGAAAGTGTTTCTCAGGGCAGCTTCACATCGGTTTTGATGCCACAGCTTTGATAATGATTGTTAACTGTGTTTTAGAGGTGAGAAATATTCATAGTGTGCTGGCAGTGGAGTTTTGTTAATTTTTCAACTTTATGCAGGGATAAGGTTCAACTGCTTGTAACCCCATTCTTCCAAATTAAGTGATTGCTCACTTTGGCACAGCTAGAGGCTAACCTATTCTTATCCATTGTCAGTTATCCAGCTGCAGTTAGCAGCGGTCTGTATTCATACAGGAGACTGGGAAGAAATGGTACCAGTTAAGTCTCTTGTACTATTTCTAGTAACATCAAAAAAGCCCATTCTGCAGCAATAACAGTCCAGTGTTTTCTGTTTGTTGTCATAATGGATTTTGATCTGGTGTAATTTTCTATGCAACAGAATGTCAAATGAAGGAGCCAGTTTCTTCACTGTTTCTATTCATCAATATATTTTCTTGGGTTCTTGTTTGTTCTAGAGGGTAGATTATATGTGACTGACTATAGTTGCTTATAATTCTTGTTGACCTAGTGCCATTTCCTAATGTTACATGCTCTTTCACTTCTTTCTGGCTCTGATACAGATATTATTTTATTTCATTTTCATACTATTTTATTAAGTGTTTTGCCACTGTTTTACTAAAACTATGTATATGGGATCTTTTTTGAAGCTAGAGAATGCTGCACTTTACTGAAGTCAGCATTTTTATGTCACATTGCTTCACACTGTTACAGTTGGTGGTGAACACTGCTAATCATTTATCTCCATTTATTGCTTACCTCTCCTAGTCTTACTGTTTCCTAGCAAATGTGATTCTTCAATGCTTTCATAGAGGTTTTGGAGGAGAAGACTGATTGTGGCTTTGTCCTCAAGAATTTTGCTAAGGAGCTTTGATGGAAAACACCACTGCTATTACTTTGGCTTCTCAAGGTAATATTTCTTCCAGATCTCCAAGGAATGTGTAATCTAGTGTCAGGAGCCTTTCTTGTAGGTTTCAGTGGTTGATGCACTTTCTCCAGTAGTCATCATTTTGCATCTTTTCCAGAAGTTCCCATGCATGGAGACAGGTGTACCTTTGAAGATAAACACACACCATGGCATTACACATATACTGCATAAGTGAGCTTACCTCCTGCTCACACCAGCTCCTTTTGCTACTCTTACATTTATGATCTTTGCTGTCACCTGTAAACATTCCTATGTTTCCATACTCTTAGTTTGCGTTTTTGCTATAGAATTCTGAATTCAAGATTTATGGTAGAATCAAGCTGCTGTGTAGGTTTCTTCCAACATTGTTTGGGCCAGAGTTTCAATGCCTTAGACTTTAGTGGGAGGAATGGGTATAGCCTAGTTCTCTAAGAGGTAGTTTGATGCTGGTTGAAGTTTCCCAGACTTCCTAGGTCCACAGATCATCCTTGATTAGTGGATGCTGAATCTTTTTGCAGTCTTCCCTTTCCAAAGAGGACTTGTAGACTTAGAGGTACATCTGTGATGAGAAGTGCATCCCAAGTTGTTTACACCATCTTATTCTTGTCTGATTAGCTTAACTGAAAATTCATCCAGCGTACTTGTTGGGTGTGGCCCGTTGAAAAATCTAGTCACAGACAAGGAGTACTCAATGGCTTCCTTTTCTTGGGTCCTTTTCCCAAGTCATTTGCACTGGCCATTAGTAGAGGAAGGGTTCACAACTCATGAATCAGAGGTCAAGCAGGTTTTTAAGTCTTAGATCTGAGCTATAGTTGCAGGTGTCAGATTTTGCCTATAGGTTCTAGTATCAGGCTTAGCAGCAGGAAGACATGTGAGTGTTTACATGTGAAAGCCTGTCAGCCTGACATTCAGTATGATCATAGGAACAGCCCTTGTTTTTGTAGATTTGAAGGGTATGTTTCTCCCTCTCTGTCTCCCCAAGATTAAACAGAAGGCCTTATTTTCCTTCATGTCTTTTTAGAATGATGCATGTTTCAGGGATGCCGCATAGCTCAATGAGGGCTTGATTGGCTTGTACCTCTGGCTATGCCTTGGATCTATTCCTGAGCTCAGCAGGTGTCTCTCCCCTGAGCTTGCTGTTGTCAAAAATAACTTACTGGCCTGAAGGTACAATTGCAGTAGCCCCCAGAGTGCCAGTGTTTGTATCATCATCCAGCAAAATGGAGTGATGTTTTGTCACAATCAGTTTCCTATCTGCTAAGGGACAGGCTCACAAAAATGGAGACAAGTGTGGCAAGCAAGTGCACTACTGCAACACACTAAGGTATTAGGCTCCCAGCAGTGTGTCTTACTTATCCACCCTTCAGTTCTTATTGCTGGAGTCAGTACTTGACCATGTTTGAGGCCTTCTGTGAGTCTGGGATCTAGGAAGATTTCACCTTTGCCCTGCCAAATGCTGCACTGGTGCAGCCCCAAAGTAGATGCTGTCTTATGTCTGCACTGAATACTATGACAGGGATGGCAACCAGCTTGATAGTGATTAGCCTCCTCCTCACTAGAGTGTCCCATTCCTCACCATCTAAATTGTCACCTTTTTCAGGAAACAGCATAGGTATTAGGCATGAGGACAGCTACATAGGTACAGGGATCATCTTTACTCCATACTAGATAGCTTTTCTTAAGAGTCTTAGGTAGTTCTCTGTCTGTATATCCACTTTCAAACAAGTAGGAGAGTCATTCCTGACACATTGAGCAAGAAGGGCTTGCTGCAGCATGTTAACCTCCTTCTCTTTCTGTTTCTTTCAATTTCCTTTTGTCTTTAGGTTCTCTTTATAGTGGAGCTGTGGATAGGTCCATACTTGATTACCCATTTGGTTATTGAGGCTGACGCTTTTCCTGGAATAAGGAAGATGTTCTTCGTGTTTCACTGTTGCAGTCATCACAATTGGGTTATCTGCTTCCAGGTAGCCCTCAGTCGGCCTGATTATCAAAGTCTTGGATCCTGCGTCGGTTGCTGTCTCATCTTCCATGACATCAGGTAGTCAGGGGTGTAAAGCATGCAGCCAACGCCATTTTATCAGTCTTTCTTGCCTTGCGGTGCTCGAAGCAGAAGCAGTTCGCAAGTGCTGGTCGGCCAACTCCTGTAATTTTCGTTTTCGAGTTTCAGATCCGAAGTCTTCAACTAAGCTCAGTACCCCATTGGGGAACCTTTTTCTTGCTCTAAACCGATGTCCATAAAAGTTAACAATTGTATTTCTTGTGGAAAGCAAATACCTCATAAAGATTTTCATTTGTACTGCATTCCTTGCCTAGTCCCAGACCACGACGTACCTCGCTGTCGGTTTTGTGCCTTATTCAGTCCTCATACTATTTGTCGTTGGTTCATTTTTGCATCTAAATATTTTGGTACTTGGTTCAATTATCCAGAAATGGTTTGGTAAGCCACCCGACTACCGACTTTCCTAAAAAATGCAAAGATAAAGATAGAGACAGACTGCATAGGTCCAAAGCAGCCGACGACACTTCTCCTAAGCTAGTCGCCAGTTCGCCGGTACTCAGTGAGGCGCTTTCGCAGCCTCTGATACCCGCTACTTCAGATTCGCAGGCCTCTACTGAGATCCATTCAGAGTCGAGTATGCCACGAGATGCTTCTTCGACTGTGGAACCTGCGGATGTGTCTACCTTGGACGGGTCCGGAGCCGCTGTGCAGGCACCAGCTTCTGAGGGTGTATTCAGGCCTACTGACTTGCATATTAATCCGACACCATCTTCTTCTTCAAGGCCTAAAACTTGATCCATGCCCAGAAAACCGACACCCAGACTGCATGGTCAGGTCCCTATGCCTAAAAAACAAATAAGAATGGCTGAAGACCTTATAACTCTAGTCAGGGGAAGCCACCCTTCTACCACTAAGAGACCTAGAACTGATTTTCCTTCTGATTCTTCTGATCAGGATTCTGAAATTTCTGTTTTTTTCTGATGACCAGGATTTACCCTTATCTACCTATGAGGATTCTGATGCAGAAGACTCCATTCCCTCTGCTTCCCCTCCAGAGGATTTCTTTTTTGGTGAAACCTTGCATAGTCTTAGGGAGCATTTCCGCTGGGAAAGCCAGGATTTCTCTGACTCCAAAAAGAGGCTTAGGGAATTCTTACTCCTGCCTCAACACAGGCCTTTAGCTAGCCCTCCTGTACTGGACATTGTAGATGATGCCTTCTCGGACTCTAGCCTGGCCCCTGACACTTTACCTCGTGCTCCCAGAAAACCTGATAGGTATTACAGGGTACCTGACTCTCACAAGTTCCTTTTTAAAAATCCTACTGCCGATCTTGAGACCATTTCACAGGGACCCAAGGGGATTAAGGCCACTACTTCCAAAAATCCTACCCCCTCTGATAGAGATTCCAGGGCGCTGGCTAGATGGGGTAAGGAGGTATACACTTCTGCAACGTTAGCCATTAGGGCCTTAAACTGCCAGTTTCATATGCAGTGGGGGGGCTCCCACTTCCAAAGCAGGGAGTAGTAAGACTCCCCCCATGGTAAACTGTCTCAATGACTTAACTTTAAACCTTCCAAGCCCTGCTCAACTGACTGTTCCTTTAGGGGGAAGGATAGCCCTGCATGCAAAAAATTGGGAACTCATTACCCAGGACAAATGGGTTCTAAATATAATTTCCCAAGGATACAGATTCCACTTCCACTCCTTACCAATGCCAAATGGTTGGCCAGACCTACCCCAAATCAGTGGGCAGAAGCTCAAAAGCAGGTTCTCTCTCTTTTAAACATCAGGGCTATTCAACCTGTCCCAGAAGAAGAATGGGGGCAAGGTTTTTACTCAAGACTTTTCCTGGTACCCAGGAAAGACAATTCCTGGTGTCCTATCGTAGACCGGTCTATCCTAAACACATTTTTGTTAATCCCAAAATTCAAGCTGCTAACTCTTCATCATCTGCTTCCCATGCTAGGCAAAAATGCCTGGTTGGCAACACTGGATTTAAAGGAAGCCTACCTGCACATCCCAATCAGGGAATCTTGCAGAAGATACCTATGCTTCAGAGCAGGCTACATGCATTATCAGTTCTCTGCACTGCCCTTTGGCTTATCTACTGCGCCCAGGATATTCACAAAGTCCCTAGCTCCAGTCATTGCATTTTGCAGGCAAAGAAATATTCAAATATACCCATACCTGGACGATTGTCTAATTCAGGCAGAAAGCCAGGACATACTATTAAATCATCTGGCATTTGTAAAGAAATTGCTAACTTCTCTGGGATACACTATAAACAAAAAGAAATCAAATCTTGTACCCTGCCAACAAATTGTATTCCTGGGAGCAAGCTTGAATACAACTTCCAGGATGGCCTACCTCACGCCAGAGAAACAAGTTCATTTGATAGCCTACTTCACTCTACTGGCCACAAAGACCCAGCTATCTGCAAGGAAAATACTGCAAGCATTGGGGTTCATGGCCTCTTGCATTCTACTAATTCCATATGCAAGACTACATATGAGGAAACTACAATGGTATCTAAAAAGCCTGTGGTGTCAACATTCTCAGGATCTAGAATCAATGGTTCCTATCATACCTTGTCTAAAGATAGAGTTCCTATGGTGGGCAGAGGCCTGCCACCAAAACAAGGGACTGCCATTCTCTCTACCCCCTGCCACTCAAACCCTAACAACAGTCGCATCCGACTATGCATGGGGGGCTCACTTGGCAGGGCAGTGCATTCAGGACAAATGGAACCCAAGTCAAATGCACCTACATATCAATCAAAAAGAAATGTTAGCCACATTATTCCAGGACAATAATTGGTAAAGATGGACAATACCACTGTTATGTTGTACATAAACAAGCAGGGGGGAACCCATTCATACCCTCTCTGCAGACTAGCCATGGCTGTGTGGAACACAGCCTTGAGCTGCCAAGTGCACCTACAGGCTCAGTTCCTGCCAGGAAAGCTAAATACACTGGCAGACGACCTAAACAGAAATCTCAGGGAACCACACGAGTGGAAACTGGAACCAAAGATATTCAACATGTTGAGAAACAAATGGGGGAGCCCAGAGATAGACCTGTTTGCCTCCCCTCAGAACTACCAATTGGACAAATTCTGCACAAGGACTCCTCACAAACAGGCTTGGAAAGTGGATTCCCTGTCCTTCACCTGGCAAAACCTATCAGTTTATGCCTTTCTCCCTTTGCCTCTCCTCTCCAAAGTGCTACTAAAGATCAAACAGGACAAACCAAGGACAATACTGATTGCAATGGACTGGCCTCACCAACACTGGTACCCCCTCTTGCACAGTGTGTCACTGCTGGCACCATGGCACCTGCCTCAGACCCCTGCCCTGCTGTCCCAGGAGGAGGGCCAGATTCTGCACCCACAGCTTCAAACCCTGAACCTTGCAGCCTGGCTAATTACCTGACCTGTCTGTTACCATCCCTCAGTAAGCAAGTGATGGATGTCATTCTGGAGGCAAGGAGGCCTAGTACTAGAAAATCCTATGCTGAAAATGGAAAAGATTCTGTTCCTGGAGCCAAACTCAAGGGATGGGCACAGAAGTACCCAATTTATCCCATATTCTTCAATACTTAACTGAGATGCTTCACAAGGGCCCTTCCTTTTCTTCCATCAAAATTCATACCTCAGCCATTTCAGCACATTACAACACAGAACCACCTCTCTTCTCTCGACTACTGAAGCAATTCCTCAGAGGTGCCAAAAACTTAAGACCACCCAAGAGAGCCCCTACTCCAGCCTGGGACCTTAACTTTGTATTGGAAAAGTGCACTCTTCCTCCCTTTGAGCCAGCTGCAAATGCAGACTTGAAATTCCTTTTTGGAAAACAGCCTTCCTTCTAGCCATCACTTCAGCAAGAAGGGTGTCTGAATTATAGGCCCTCATGACAGTGGAGCCTTTCATCATCTTTCATGGGGACAGGGTGTCCCTCAGGACCAGTCCTTCATTTATCCCCAAGGTGGTATCCAGTGTGGCCCTTAATCAGTCCATTCATTTGCCAATCTTCTTTTCTAATCCACAGAACAAAGGGGAACAAATTCTGCACTCCTTGTTTGTGCACAGACAATTTAGATTTTACAGGACTTAGCCTCTCAGGAAATCTGAACAGCTGGTGGTGGCATTTGCTGCAGGGGCAGAGGGCAAGGCCATTTCAAAGCAAACCATTTCTAAGTGGATAGGCCATTGCATTAATTTCTGCTATAAGCACCATGGAAAACCTACCCCACAGGGGATAAGACCACATTCAACCAGGGCTGCATCTACCTCTACAGCCTTTCTCAGAGGTGTGCCTACCAGGGACATCCTCAAAGCTGCTACCTGGAGTTCTGTACATACCTTCACCAAGCATTACCACTTGCCAATTCTTTCTAAATCCAGAGCTGGCTTTGCCACTGCAGTCTTGCAGGGCCTTTTAGCTGGTCCATATGCTATCTAAATTGCCTCCTCCCATCCTTAGCTTTGGGAATCTACCCAAATGTGATAACTGCAACATTGAAACACGAAAAACATAGTACTGTTGTGTACACTTACCATAAATGTAGATGTTAGAGTGTATTCACTGTTGCAGTACTGGTTACCCTCCCTCCAGCCCCCTGACTTCTATTGACTATACTTCTATTCTTGTTTACTATGCGTAAAGCTTTCTGGTGTATTTGCTTTTTGTTGGAGGTGTAACCTTGTATATAATTGCTTCCCATTATGGAGGCACCTGACATCTGGGGCAAGAAAAACTGATAAAATGGCATCGGCTGCATACTTTATACCCCTGACTACCTGACGTCATGGAAGAGGAGACAGCAGCCAACACAGGACCCAAGACTTTGATAATCAGGCCGACTGAGGGCTACCTGCAAGCAGATAACCCAAATGTGATGACTGCAACAGTGAATACACTCGAACATCTACATTTATGATGTGCACAACTGTACTTTTCTGATGACCTTCCATATCACTGTTACAGTATTCTTTACAATAGGGATCCCCTGCCTAGGGCAGCCTGATGTCTGAACAGTGTACCAAAGCCTTTTTGTTGTAAATGGTACACTGTATATTATATGTATGCTCCCCATACAGGTCTATATTATATAATTGACTGGTTAGTTTGTTGAACGCCTAAATGTCGATAGCTAAGGGTCGAAAACTGACAATGTCCAATGGCCAGTTAAGTGAATTTTTTCATCGGGAAAGAATTTGCTTGGCCATTATCGGGAGTTTTCCCCTTTCCCCACTGTAGAGCGATCTCAGAGTTGGTATATTTAGTTAGGGGGCATGTGGGGGGCACAGCCCCCCAATTTGTTATGGCTTGGAAGTTTGTTACTTTGGCATGGTCAAGCGAATTCTTTCCCAGTGAAAGAATTCACTTAACTGGCTGTTCGGCATTGTCAGTTTTCGACCCTTAGCTGTCAATGTTTAGGCGTTCGACAAGTTAAGTGGTCGATGATATAATATAGACCCCCCCCCCCCATATATGGCGTAGGGTATAAAGATGATGTCCGGACGTACCATCCTCAGAACTTCATTGCCTTCAGTCTGAAAGCCATGTTTTGTCTGAATGCCTGTTCGTCTGATGGTTCTTCTGCTTTCAGGTAAGTGCCCTGTTGAGTTTTTTTGATTTTATTTACCTTATGTTTGCTTTGTAATCTGGTTGCTGGATTTTATGTCTTCCAGTAAGGGGAAATGCCAGCCTGGGATAAAGATTCCCCATCAAGATCATCACAAGTAGTGTTTGTTCTGTTTAGGCACTTCTCACGACCATACATCTTGTGAGATCTGTCAGTCCTTTGTTCTTAAGACATTGAGGAGTCATCTTTCTTCCCTATCTTGAGAACCAATGACTTATAACTGTTGGTTAAGGATACCATGGAAGGATCTTCCCACCCTGAGGGCCAAACATCTGTGAAGGAAAAGGCCAAGAAAGCTTGCTCTGATTCTTTGGCTGTACTGCCTCCACTGTATGCCTCTCTTGAGGCTGGTGAAAGTCTGGAGGAGCATCCAGTTTCTTTCTCAGATTCCACTGCCATGACCATTTTGGAGGCCGGTGTGGACCCGATGCCACACATGTCCATGGAGGTTTTTCAGACATCTGCCTCTGATATACAGGAGGAACCGTGGCTTGTTATTAATGAAGGGCCTAGGGATGTTCTTCAAATTTTAGTTAGGGAAGAGGTCCCAGCTGCCATTATCGAATGCCATCAGGGGTCAGAGCTTCCAAAATTTTTCAAGCCTGATGTCCCACTCAAAAAGAAGAAAAAACTAAACATTTTTCACCTCCTGCCAAGGATCCTCAGAGTGAATGGCATAACTTCACTCAAGGCTTGTTTAATGCCCTTATGGTTCTCAAGCCTCCACAGGATCTTTCTGTTCCTGCCCCCCCCCCCCCGGTCTTCTACCCATCTTAAGAGGCCTGGGGAACAGGATTCTTTTGAGGAGAATGCTGCTGATTCTGATGAAGAGTCCCTGACTTCCTCCTCCTTTATTCTTTCGTCATTGGACTGTGGTTCTGAGGAAGAAGAATCTTTATCAGTCCTGACTTTCCTTTTGAGGAGATTTCATTTGGTGGTACTGTTTCCTAAATGATGGAATTTTTCAAATGGGACTGTGTTCAAGTGTCTGATGTTCACAAGAGGGATCTGTGATCTTTTGCAAATAGTCTTCTAGGCCCTCTGTTGTTCGTCGAGTTCTTGCTGCCTTGCTGGATGCTTTATCTGTTACTTCTCAGACTCCTGATTGTGAACCCCCTGCTTCCAAAAAACATGATAGGTTGTATAACGTGCCTGAGGACTGTAAGTTGCTATGTCAGTGTCCCTATGTGGACCCTTCTGTGGTGTCAGTGGCTTCTGGTAAGCCTTTGAAATTGCTACCTTCCACTAAATTGCTGCCATCTGATAAGAATAACAGAACCATGGAGAAATTGGGCAAGAAGGTGTATACTTCTGCTACCATAGCCTTTAGGGTTGTTAACTATCAGACACACATGTCTAGGTACATTTTGGCTCTTCTCTGTCAAGGCTGTCAAACTGTTTCTGATCTCCATAATTCGTCGTCTGAGAAGGTCTCTGTTCTTGCTTTACTTAGAACGTCATCCCAAGTAGCTCGCCATTCAATTAAATGCAGCTATGATGCAGCTGATGCTTCCTCTTGGGCTGCTGCTTTTGGATTTGTTTTGCAGAGGTATTCCTGGCTCAGACTTCAGCCTTTACCTGATGATATTAAGGCTAAACTGATGGATGCTCCTCTGGATAATAAACGTTTGTTTGGTACTGCAGTTGCAGAGTTGTTTAAGTCTTTGCAAGAAAAGGGCAAGGCCTTACAGGAGTTGAACCATATTTTTCTTTCTCCTGTGCTCAAGTCTCAAGGAATTATCATAAGTCTGCCTTTGTCCATAGACAGTCTTGCCTTCCTCCAAAGGTAAAAAGGGTGGGGGTAGAAGGGCTCCCCTTGCTAAGACTCCCCAAACAACTCCTACTCAGAAGCCTTCTTTTCCTGACAAATCAGGTGCTGTCTGATGATCCTGATCTTCTCAGTCACATTCCTGTTTCTCTGCATCTTTCTCTGTCCCTTCCTTATTGGGTAAAAATTACCCAAGACTCCTGGGATGTCCTTCCATTTCCTGTTGCAGTATTCATTACAGTAGGGATCCCCTGCCAAGGTAAGCCCAATGTCGGGCCAGTATAGCAAAGCCTTTAGGTTGGATTAAGGTCCACCATATGTCACACATATGCTCTTCGTGTAGAGTAGAGCATAAAGATAACATCTGGACATACCACCCCCAAAACTTCTTTGCCGCCAAGTCCAAATGCCATCTTTTGATCATCTGTCTAAACACCCGATCTTTTGCTGGTTCACCAAGCCATTGCAGATAAGTGCCCCATTGGGGGTTATTGTATCTTATCTTTCTTTTTATTTTTTTGTTGCATGTGGGGTTTCATGTCATCCAAGAAGGGTAAATGCAAGTGTGGGAGACAAATCTGTAACCAAACAGGCCCAAGCTATGCAAGTATGACAGCTTGTGCACAACCAAAAAAACATGGCCAGCACACAGTGAATAATTACTTTAATTGTTATAATAAATACCAATATGAAAAAGGTATTCAGTTAATACAAGGGCAAAATGGTTTTGGCTATGCCTTCATCAGTGCCCTAAAACATCAAAATAACAAACAAATCACCATATAGAAAATAAACTAAAGACACTCCCCACCCATATAGTCAATGAATCTCATTAAGACCTGGAGAAAAAAGTGCATCTAGGTTCATAGGTAGGTACTAGGCTATTGGCCCTAGGGCATATATAAGCCTAGATAAACGGTACCCTGGCTTTTGCCACCCAAGAAAATTATTTTCCTGTGCCCCTGTCAAGCAGAGCCACAGAAGTGATCCCTGGGGTGAATTTCCTATCTCCCATCCAATCATCAAGATTTTTCTTGAAGAGTGCTAATGAGCTTAACCATCCACATACATTCCTCTTTATTAAGCACATCATGCCAGCCTAACTTATTAAAACTATGAATGGTTATCCAATCTATAGCAGTAAACCTGAAAACAGATGTAGAATGTTTTAAAGTATGTTTATACAACGCATTAGACAACTTTTTATTCCTAATATCACTTAAATGTTCATAAACATGTGTCTTTAATTGTCTAGAAGTTTGCCCCACATAGAAGGCAGAACAACTACACTGTGCCAGATAAATAACCCATTCAGAAGAACAAGTATTATAACACTGAATATCAAACACCTTAGACGTATTACAGGATGAAAATTGTTTAATTTTAAAAACATATCTACAAGCTGTACAGTGTCCACATGGAAAGCAGCCAAATATGGGGGTACCATCCAAGGAAAGTTGTTTAACAAACTTAGCACAAGAAGTTTTTTAAAACTATTCAAATAATTCCCAATTGTTTTTCCTCGCCTATAAGTAAAGGAACACATTTTGGCAACACTTTAGCAAGCTTATGATCAGCCTTAAGAATTCCCCAATATCTATTAATCAAATCACAAAAATGTTGGGTATTGCTACCAAAACTGGTAACAAAATGAATTTCAGTATCACTTTTCTCTTTACTTTTATATTTTAACAGTGAATTTCTGTCCATGGAGTAAACCAAATTCCAAGCATTATAAATGGCAGACCTATTGTATCCCCTTGCCAAAAACCTACAAGTCAGTTCATTATGTTTTTCCAACTCAGCTTCCAAAGGGCAAATTCTCTTAACCCTCATAAATTGAGATTTCAGAATGTTTTAATGATATGGAAAGGATGGCTATTCACATCCAAAAAACAGTTATAATGGAAGTCCTTCTGAAAAAGAGAAGCATCAAGTGTACCATCATCATTTTTCGTAACAGTTGCATCCAAAAAAGAAATCTGTTTAATATCAAAAGAAATGGGAAACTGTATACCCCATTTGTTGTCATTTAAATATTCAAGGAACTCTCTCAAATATATGGCATCAGACCTCCATGCAAGAAAGCAGTCATCTAAATATCAAGGCCAAATATCCATCTCTTCCATATAAATATTGTGGCTAGGGTTATAAATCAGTTGCTCTTCAACATGTCCCATGGAATGGTCAGCATAAATGGGGGCAAAAGCAGCCCCCATAGCTGTTCCCTTCAGTTGTAGATAACAATTTCCATCAAAGTAAAACACATTTTTGTTAAAACATGCTCAGTTACGCAAAGGAGGAAAGTATTAGATCCTGGACTATAAATACATAACTTGTTTAACCAAAAATCAATGGCCATAAACCCAGCCCAATGTGGAATATTAGTATACAAGTATTTTGTATCCAGGGTACACATATACCAAGATTTTTCCAATTGAATATCCTTAATATTTAAAAATTCAGTTGTATCCCTAATTCTAGATCATATTCCAATCAATAAAGGTCTCAGATATTGGGTAAGGAAGGGTGAAAGAGGCTCTGTCAAAGATCCATGACCTGACACAATAGGTCTGCCAGGAGGACAATTAGAGTCATTATGAATTTTAGATAAAGTATAAAAAAATTGGTGTAGGGGGTCAGAAACAGTCAGTTGGTATGTTTTTATTAATGATGCCTTCATCTAAAGCCAAATGTAAAAAGGCATCAGTTTCCTTTTTAAAATCTAAAGTAGGATCCAATACCATCTTCTGATAAAACTGCAAATTGTTTAAACTGACTTTAGGCTTCTTGAAAATAAGAAGTTCAATCACAAATGACAGCTGCACCCCTTTATCGACATTATTAATAACCAGGTTAGTATTATAGTTATTGCTATAGATAATATAACCATTCATAGTTTTAATAAGTTAGGCTGGCATGATTTGCTTAATAAAAAGGAATGCATATGGATAGTTAAGTTAGGTGCACTTTTTTCTCCAAGTCTTAATGAGATTCTTTTATATATGGTGATTTGTCTGTTATTTTGATGTTTTAGGGTACTGATGAAGGTATAGCCGAAACTGGTTTGCCCTTGTATTAATTTAATACCTTTTGCATGTTGGTATTTAATACCCAAGACCCTCCATAGTAGGCTTTCTTCTTTGGCTTTGTATCTGGAGAATCAGCGTCTTAAGCTGTTAGCTTAAAGACACAAGAGAGGGAACTTTACGCTGCAAGGGACAGCCATCTGTGAAGAAGGAGGCCAAGAAATCTAGGTCAGATTCTTCTGCTGTTCAGCCTTCGCTGGACATATCTCCTGAGATGAGTAAAAGCCTGGAGGATGTTCTTCCTGTTTCACTGTTGCAATCATCACACTTGGGTTAACTGCCTGCAGGTAGCCCTCAGTCGGCCCAAATACCACAGACTTAGTATTTCTGCGTTGGTTGCTGTTGCTCCAGGACTGCCGTCAGGTTATCAGGGGTTTAAAAACAGGCAGCCAACGCCATTACATCAGTCTTTCTTGCCGAGGAGCCCAAAGCAGAAGCAGTTCGCACAAGTGCCGGTTGGCTACTAGTTTTCGTTTCCGAACTGAATCATCCTGAAGTCTTCTAAAGCTAAGTACCCCATTGGGGATCCTTTTTTCTTTCTCTAACCAATGTCAGAAAAAGTTAATTGTCTTGCCTGTGGAAAGCCAAATACCACACCAAGATTTCCATTCTTACTGCGTCACCTGTTTAGGCCCAGACTACAACGTACTTCGCTGTCGGTTTTGTGCTTTGTTCAGTGCCCGAACTATTCATCGTTGGGACGTTATTGTCGCTAAATACTTTTGCTCTCGATCTCTGTATTCCGAAATGGCTTTGGTAAGCCATCCAACTACCGATCTTCTGAAAAAACATAAGGTTAAATACAGAGAGAGACCACACAGGTCCAAAACTGCCGGCGACACTTCCATTAAGCTAGTCGCCAGTTCACCGGTACTCAGTGAGGTGCTTTCACAGCCCCTGATGCCCACTTTGATGGATTCGCAGGCTGCTACTGAGACCCATTCGGAGACCAGTATGCCACGAGACTTTTCTTTGCTTATGGAACCTGTGGATGTCTCTACCTTGGATGGGTCCGGAGCCACTGTGCAGGCACCGACTTCTGAGGAAGTTCTTTGCACTACCGATATTCGACACAAACCGACGACTTATTTTGCATCTTCATTTCTGTCTAAAACTACCGAGTTTCTATGGCCAAGAGTACGAGCTACGCCTAAAAAACCAACGACCCAAACTCAAGCACCTGCTTTCTTGCCACATCATCAAATGCTTAAAAAGGCAGAAGACCTGATTATGCTGATTAGGGGAAGCCAGCCTTCCCATGCTAAGAGAAAAAGAGACTTGTTCCCGGCAGCTTTAACAGACCAAGAGTCTGACGACTCTGAGGTTTCTGAATATGAAGACATGCCTTTATCTACTTATGAGGATTCAGATGCAGAGGAATCCATTCCCTCTGCTTCTCCAGAGGATTTTTATTTTGGTGAAACCCTACATACTTTGAGAGCATTTCCACTGGGAATGCCAAGACTATCCTCAGTCCAAAAAGATGCTCGGAGAATTATTAGATTTGCCACAACATAGACCTTTAGCAATACCCCCAGTTCTGGATGTTGTGGATGATGTCGTTATGGAATCCAGTCTAACTCCTGATACTTTACTCCCTGCTCCTGGGAAAACAGACAGGTACTGCAGAGTTCCTGACTCTCTCAAATTCCTTTTCAGAAATCCTACTGCTGACCCAGAGGTCATCTCCCAGGGGCCTAAAGGTATAAAAGCAACTACAGCTAAGAATCCCACCCCTTCGGACAGGGATTCCAGAGCTTTAGACAGATGGGGCAAAAAAGTATACACCCCTGCAACTCTCGCCATTAGGGCATTGAGTTTCACATGCTGAAGTACCAGCAACATATTATAGAACTTATTAAGCAAAAATTAGCTACCTTTACAGACTGTGCAGAAAATAAAGCGTTACAAGAGCTTATGCATTCTGCAAGCCAACTCAGCAAGCATACTTTGCAGTGTGGCTTTGACGCCCTAGAAGCACTTCACTGGTTCTGTACTGAGAAGGCATGCTTGGCTTAAGGAGCAGACCTTGCCAGACCATGTCAAATCAAAATTACTAGACGCTCCTTTGAGCAAGGACAATCTGTTTGGCACCAAAACAAAAGAGGTTCTTAAAAAGATGGAAGAAAAAGCTAAATCTATGCAGACAGTCAAATATTTCTTGCAAGTACAGTCTCCTAGATTCAGTAGGCATTGCCTCTCGAATAATTGGTCCTTTCCAGCCCCCTCAAGGCCATCTCAAACTAGACCCAGGGATACAGACCCCCCAGACTACAGTCTCAAGGTATGCAGAGATCTAAGCAATGGAGTGCCTCCACTTCAAAAACAGGTAGTGCTAAGCCACCCCCTTACAGAAAGAATTCACAATTTCTCAACTCCACTCCACTCTTCACCTCTGCCCAACTGCTCATGCCCCTAGGAGGAAAACTTGCCCATCATGCAAAAAACTGGACTTCCATCTCCAAAGACAGATGGGTCCTCAACATTGTATCCCAGGGGTGCGAATTTTACTTCCACTCACTGCCAACCCCAAAAGGGTTCCCATACCTTCCTCCAAACCAGTGGGCAGAGGCACAAAACCAAGTTCAATCCATGCTCTGCTCCATAAGGGCAATTCATCCTCTTCCTGCAGAGCAGATAGGTCAAGGGTTCATAGGTTTATAGGTTTGTACCAGGCTAACTGCCCTAGGGCATTTATAAGCCTAGCCCAAAGTTATGTGGCTTACGCCGCCCCTTATGTTAGAAATACTGTGCCCATTAGTTTGTTGTGCCTCTGTCCAGTAGTGACACAGAGATGATTCCCGGGGTAAACCTACGATCTCCCATCCACCGGTCAAGATTTCTCTTGAACAGAGCCAGCGAGGTGCTCTGCCTCACATGGACCGGGATTTTATTCCACAGCATGGGGAGTCTCTGGGTGATAAATCTATCCCTCCAGCACGTCCTATTTATATCCGTGCTAAGGTTTAAGTCTCTTGCTCTAGTGGTTTTGGTGGATTTGGATTTTTTGAGGTGGAGCATGTCCATTAATTCCGGGTTGGTCATGGCCTTGTATGTCAGGCACAGGTCACCTCTGAGCAGACGGTATGCAACTGAATAGAGTTGGAGTTTCTTCAGTCTGGCAGCATATGACAGGTTTTGGAGTCCCTTTATCCTTTTGGTGAGGAACTTTTGGGGTCTCTCCAATTGCTGCAGTTGTCGGGTGAGATGCATCCCGAATGGGGCATTGTACTCGATCATTGGTCTGATAAGTGAAGAGTACAGGGGAACAATGACCTCACTTGATCTGGATGTGAATCCCTTCATGATCAGGTGGGCAATGTAGAAGGTCTTTCGAACCACTTTAGCAATGTGAGCGTCAAACGAGTGGCCACTGTCAACCTGGGTCCCCAGGTCCCTGATAACCTCTTCTGTGCTTAGTGGGTTGCCACCTATATGGTAGCTTGGGGTTACCTTGTTTTTCCCGAAGGGTATGACTATACACTTTTTTGCATTTAACTTTAGGCCATGGCTCTGGCACCAGCTATCAGTTTCCGTGAGACCCCTCTGAAGGATGTCTGTGTCCGATGTACTATCCACTATGGCACCCAGTTTGCAGTCATCCGCAAACTTTGTCAGCCATAGTCCTCCTATGTTTGCCTGTACTTCTGAGAAGTAGATGCCGAACAATAGGGGGCCAAGGACTGAGCCCTGTGGGACTCCACTTGTAACCGGCATGGAGTCTGACATGGCTCCAGCAACTCTAACCCTGTGGGTTCTGTCCTTTAGCCAGTTTGCAACCCATCTTGTGACATATGGGTTTACATTTAAGCTGGTAAGTTTCTCTATAATACCCGAGTGGGGTATTGTGTCGAAAGCTTTTGCAAGGTCAAGGTAGGCTGTATGGACTGCCTTTCCCTCATCAATGGCCTTGGTGACTGTTTCGAAGAAGTCGACCAAGTTCAAAAGGCAAGATCTGCCCTTGACAAAGCCAAACTGGGTTGGGTCCAAGGTCTGCAAGTCCCCTATGTCCTTGTTTATGAGTTCCATTATGATCCTCTCCATAGCTTTGCAGACCAGGCTTGTTAAGCTTATGGGGCGGTAATTACCAGGGTCCGTAGAGGCACCGCCTTTGTGGAGTGGGACCACAGTTGCCGTACGCCACTCCTTGGGCACATATCCTGTGGTGAGGCTAAGATTAAACAGCTGCCTTATGTGCGGGTTTAGTTCTTCATTGAGTTCATGTAGCACACAGCCAGGGACCCCATCCGGTTCCATTGATGCTGTGTTTTTTGCTTTAGAGAGAGCAGCTTTCACCTGTGCATTTGAGATGTCTGGGAGGCTACTCTCAGTTGGGATAGTTATCTCTCCTTTTGGGGGGGAGAGGGGGGTGAAATTTGCGCTGAACCTGTTTGCCAGTATGTTAGCAATGTCTGTGGGTTCAGTGATTTTTGTATCATTTTGGACTAATTCTGAGCATATCTGGGAGTTTCCACCCAGGTTTCTGACATAGCTGAAGAAGGCCTTATGATTGTCTTTTGAATCCATGGCAATTTTTCTCTCAAAGTTGGCCTTGGATGATTTTATGAGGGATCGTAGTTTCTTGCTAGTGCTGATCAAAGATGCCTTCCCTTTTTGGGATTTTGCTCTATCATGTAATAGCTTTCTCCTCTTATTGTAGAGTTTGTTTATGGCTGGGGTCCACCAGACTGGACGTTTGCCCTTGGTGGAAAGAGTCTTGGTTTTATTTGGGATTACTTGATCCATGCAGTCCTGAAGGTGTTCATAGAAGGCATTTGTAAGGGCTTCCGCAGCTTGGGTTGTGGTTTCCATTGGCTCGGGGGCCTTGAAGGATACCACACCTGTCTTGAGTAGTGTGAAGTTTGCTTTAGAGAAGTTCTTCACTGTGGTCTTTTTGTTTGGGGTGGGGGGATGTGGATTTCTAGTGAGATTAGTTTATGATCTGATCTCACCAATGAGGGATATACTTCCGGTGTGGAGCATTTTGTCCCCAAGTTCGTGATGATGAGATCTAGTATATTTTCTCCTCTTGTGTGGACAGTGACTAGTTGTTCCATGGCATTTGAATTTATGAACTCCAGGAACCTTTGGGCTAGAAAGTTTGGGCTTGAGTAATGTTCCCAGTCTATATTCGGGTAGTTGAAGTCACCCAATATGATGGTGTTTGGTGATACATTTATACCCTCCAGTGTCTTCAGGAAGGCTGTGTGGGTTTCCTGAGTTTGAGAGGGTGGCCTGTAGCATGCTACAAATTGTAGAGCAGTTTTGCCTATGGTTAATTGCACCTGGATGGTTTCTGATGCTTCGTGCGTAGCCACCAACCTGGAGGTGTGGGTATCCTTGATGAATATGGATACACCCCCTCCTTTTGTGGTGTGGTCCGGGTTTTGGGGCCGAACGCATGATATGAGATGAAACCTGATAGTGCCGGGTGCTCTCAGGAGCCTTGAACCAGGTTTCAGTCACAGCACAGACATCGATGTTCTCCATACTGAGAAGGGCCTCGAGTGCGTGCATTTTGAGATTTAGACTTCTGGCATTGAGCAGCATTACCCTTAGTTTCTTCACGTTTTTGTTTTCTAGGGTGGTAGGTTTAGAATTTGAGCCTTGCCTAAAAAGGCACTATGGGGGTGGCAAGAGCCTTAGCCAATATCCGGAATCCCAGGGGTGACAGGTGCAAGCTGTCCCTTGCAAAGCAGCGTGGCTTGTCGAGCATGTCATCCCAGGCAGACAGGCACTGGATCCCCTTTGAATGACACCAGAAATTAAGCCAATTGTTAAAGCTGATCATCTTGTCACTATATTGTGGCATCATTCTTGGTGAAGGAAGGATACTGCTCAGGGTCAGGGTCATACCAGCCTGGGCTACATAATCAGAGAGCTCCTCTATGTCTCTTTTCATGTAGTCCAGGGAGGTACGTCTCAGGTCGTTCACACCAGCATGGACAATGACTGTGTCATACTTGTACTTGCCGTGGAGTGACCTGAGTGCTTGTGTTATGTGGCGGATTCTAGCGCCCGATAGGCAGCTTACCGTGACCTTCTCCTTGTTCAGCCTGGTGAGTGGGACGTCAGTGTGTCTGACTATGGAGTCACCTATGACAAGTATGTTTGGTGTTGTATTTGGCCTTAAGGGCAGTGACTGCTTTGCACACTGATTTTGTTGTTTATGTGTTGTTTGTGTGGTGTATTAGTTTGCAGTTTCTTGGGTGTCTGCTTTGGAGGCCTCTGCTGTTTAGGTAAATTTTTACTCAGAGCCTCCCGAGTATGTCTTAGTGTGTTTATGTGTTTGATTCAGTGGTGTGGTTGAGTTATGTGAGACTGGTATTGTGGTGTGTGTAGTTGCCTTCTCCTCCTGCCTGGTCTTGCCAGTCCTGAGTTGAGAGAGCTCAGCCTCCAGTTTGGCTAAATAGCTGCATCTCTCACAAGTGTTAGTGTTACGTGGGAGGAGGAGAGGGTTGTCCGTGTACATGAGGCAATTGTAACATTGTCTCAGAATTCTCAGATTCACCAACTGGGCAGGAGAGGACGCCAGCATCTGACCCTTCGACATGCTAGAAAGATTTATGAGTTGGTATGAGACAGAAAAGTAGTGGGCTTAGCAGGGAAGTGGGCACTCCTGGGGGGTTTTGCTAGTGAGAGATTTGTATAGTATAGGAGTGCTTGACCTGCAAAGAGAATGCTTATAAGACAAGGGATATGCTTATAAGACAAGTGCTGAGCTTTTTGAGAAGAAAAAGCTATTTGGAACAAGTGCTGCACTTTTTAGTGAAGGTGTAAACTGTTTAGGTTCCTAACAGAGCAGTTCTAAGGGAAAAATTGAAGAACAGACTTTCTGGAGCCAGAAAGAGTTTAACCTTGTTTAACCAGCGCTGCCCGATGCTGCTCTAGTGGCAACTCCGCGCTAAATAGCACTAAAGCACGTTAAAGCGTGCTTGATAGCAGGGGCTGGAAAGAAGCAGGAATAGACCCAAAACGGACAATAAAACTACAGTTTCAAGTCAGTAACCACCTCTACGGGGGGCAGGGAAGCTGCTCAATGTTATTCACTGCCACTGATAAACAGAGAGACTTTCCTTTAGCCCAAGCAAAAATGGCCTCACAGAAACTTTCAAATAGTTCAGGAACAGCAAGCCTGTAACTGAACTTTTTTAACTCTCAGAAAAGTGGGAAAAAAGCAAGATTTTTTTTTTTGTTTTTGTTTTTTTCAGAGATAGCAGGGGTTCACAAGTAATTTCGAGTTATAACAGTGCAGTAAATGACCCCACACAAGAGTGCTAGGTCAAGGACAGAAAATATGCAAGTTTTAAGAAAAAAACGATTTAGAATTAAGTGCAAACAGGAAATTCAGCAAACAGCTTTTGGTTGTGCTCTAAATACAGCTACTAATACAGAAATCAAGTTTAACAAGCCAGCAAATGCTCAAGCTTGGCAGACTTTATCCCAGACTTTTATTGGTACCTAGAAAAGAGGGCACTTGGCACCCAATCCTAGATCTTTCCATTCTAAATACCTTCCTGGTGGTACCAAAATTCAAAATGCTCACCCTTCAGCACCCTCTTCCTGTGCTGGCCAAAGATGCTTGGTTAGCCACCCTAGACCTAAAAGAAGCTTATCTGCACATCCCCATCAGGGACTCATGCTGGAAATACTTACGCTTCAGGGCAGGATCTATGCATTATTAATTCTTTACACTTCCCTTTGGCTTATCCACTGCTCCCAGAGTATTCACAAAATGCCTGGCTCCAGCCTTTGTGTACTGCAGACAGAGGAAAATTCAGATATACCTGTACTTGGACGACTGCCTGATTCAGGCAGACAGTTAGGAAATGCTGTTGCAGCACCTGACATTTGTAAAGAGCTTTCTAACCTCCCTGGGGTACACTATCAACAAAAAGAAATCAAAACTAGTCCCCAGTCAAAAGATTGTATTCCTGGGAGCAAGCTTGGACACAGCATCCCAGATGGCATTCCTTACTCCAAAAAAGTAAGCCTATCTGACATGCTACTTCACTCAAATGGCCACCAGAACCCAGCTATCCGCAAGGAAAATCCTGCAGGCCCTAGGGTTCATGGCCTCTTGCATCCTACTAATTCCATATGCCAGACTTCATATGAGGAAACTTCAATGGTACTTAAAGTCTTTGGTGCCAACATTCTCAGGACCTGGAAACTGTCCTTCCTATCTTACCTCGTCTAAGGACTGAGTGGACAGCAGCATGCAACAACAACAAGGGACTTCCCTTTACTCAACCCCACGCCGCCCAGACCCTAACCACTGACGCATCAGATTATGCGTGGGGGGCACACCTAGATGACAAGTGCATTCAGGGCCATTGGAGCCCAAGTCAAATTCATCTGCACATCAGCCAAAAAGAGATGCTAGCTGTTCAGCATGCTCTAACAGCTTTCAGATCCCTACTCTCACCAGGACCCCTACTAATAAAAACAGACATCACCACAGTTATGTGGTACATCAACAGGCAGGGAGGAACCCACTCTTACCCACTCTGCAGGCTAGTCATGGCCCTGTGGAACATGGCCTTGGACATGCAGGTCCATCTGCAAGCGCAATTCTTGCCAGGCAAACAAAACTCACTGGCAGACGACTTAAGCAGAAATCTCCTAGACCCACACGAGTGGCAATTAGAGCCCAGCACCTTCAACCTTCTAATCCAGAAATGGGGGACCTAAGAGGTGGACCTCTTTGCCTCCCCCTGCAATCACCAGCTCAGTAAATTCTTCACCCAGACACCTCACAACAGGGCCTGGAAAGTGGATGCCCTAGCCTTCCAGTGGGTAAACCTCTCAATGTATGGATTTCCCCCTCTGCCTCTTCTCCCAAGAATATTGCTCAAGATAAGACAGGACAGACCAAGGACAGTCCTGGTTGCCCCAGACTGGCCACCCATTACTGGTACCCACTACTGCGCAGCGTGTCACCAGTGCCACCCTGGCACCTACCCCCAGAGCCCAACCCTCCTCACTCAGTAGGGGGGGGGGCAGATCTTGCATCCGCAGCTGCAAACCCTGAATCTTGCAGCCTGGCTTATTCCTTGAATTCTCCCCCAGTGACCAGCCTAAGCAAGCAGGTGCTGGACGGCATTCTTGAAGCCAGACGACCCAGTACAAGGAAATTTTATGCTAAGTGGAAAAGGAATTGATCCTGGATTCAGTCTAAAGGAGAGGACACAGCACTGCCCTCCCTACCTCTAATCCTGGATTACTTAGCAGATCTACTCCAAAGAGGCCTATCCTTCTTCTCCATTAAGATCCATGCCTCTGCCATCTCGGCTCTTTACAACACTGCGCCACCTCTCTTTCTCTCACCCTCTCATCAAACAGCTCCTGAGAGGGGCAAACGACTAAAGGCCACCGAGGAGAGCACCCACCCCTGCTTGGGACCTTAACTTTGTACTGGAAAAGCTCACACTACCTCCATTTGAGCCTGCAGCTTCAGCAGAGTTAAAATTCATCTCTTGGAAAACAACCTTGCTTCTAGCTATCACTTCAGCTAGAATAGTGTCTGAGCTGCAAACACTTATGTCTGTGGAACCCTTTATTATTTTTCATGCTGACAGGGTCTCCCTCAGGACTAATCCTTCCTTTATGCCTAAGGTGGTGTCCAGTGTGGCTCTCAACCAGTCTATCCATTTGCCAACCTTCTTCCCTAATCCTCAGAATAAAGGGAAAAGGATACTCCTTGGACATGCACATACAGCTCAGATTCTGCCTGGATAGGACTAAGCCCTTCAGGAAGTCTGACCAGTTACGACTCCGTTTTGCACCAGCGGCAGAGGGCAAGGCCATTTCAAAACAGACAGTTTCCAAATGGATAGCACACTGTATCCATTTCTGCTACAAACACCATGGGAAACCAACCCCTCAGGGGGTCAGAACATATTCCACTAGGGCAACTTCTACCTCTACAGCATTCACCAAGCATTACCACCTGCCTGTATTTTCCATATCCAGGGTGGGTTTTGCAACAGCAGTCCTTCTGGGCATACTAGCCAGCCCAAACTCTTCTTGACTGCCTCCACTCTTTCTTCAGCTTTGGGAATCAACCCAAGTGAGATGACTGCAGTGAAACACGAAGAACATAGTACAGTTGTGTACACTTTCCATAAATAAAACATGTAGATGTAGATGTTCGAGTGTATTCACTGTTGCAGTCCTGGTTTCCCTCCCTCCAGCCCCCTTCTCTCTCTCCTCTCTGTGTATATTACTCACCCCTTACAGGGGAATTGATATCTACTTTTTACTGGTGGTAATTTTCCCTCCATAGCTGAGCTCCCTGTTGGGGGGCTGCTGACATTTGAGGCAAGAAAAATTGATGTAATGGCGTCTGCTGCCTGTTTTCATACCCCTGAAGACCTGACGTCAGTCCTGGAGTGACAGCAACAGAAGCAGAAATACTAAGCCTCTGATATTCGGGCTGATTGAGGGCTACCTGCAGGCAGATAACCCAAGTGTGATGACTGCAACAGTGAATACACTCAAACATCTACATTTATTGTAAGTGTACACAACTGTACTTTCCCCTGGCTCCATCTTTGGATTCTTCGTCCATGACCAGTTTAGAGGCTGGAGAGGATCTGACCTTAGCCACGTCTGTGGAGGCATTGCAGACATCTGCATTGGATGTTCAGGGGGATCCATGGCTCATTATTTCCGAGAGGGCTAGGGGTGTTCCTCAAGTTTTGGTCAGAGAAGAAGTCCTTGCTACAATTATCAAATGCCATCTAAGGTCAGAGCCTTCTACATTTTATAAGGCAGGCATCCCCTTAAAGAAAAATCAGAAAACTAAGCATATTATTCCAACTTCCAAGGATCCACAGAATGAATGGCAAAATGTCACTCGGGTTGTTTAATGCTTTGATGGCTTTAAAACCTCCTAAGGAAGTTTCTGTTACAGCTCCTCCTTGGTTCTCTACTCCCTTTAAAAGACCTAGGGTACAGGATTTCTATGAGGAGGAGGCGGAGGATTCAGATTCCTTCTGCTTTAGGTTATGGGTGTTAGGAAGAGGAATCTGCTAGTCATGATTCTCCTTTTGAGGAAATTTCTTTTGGGGACACAATCTCTAGAATGATGGAGTTTTTTAAATTGGATTGTGCTCAGGTTTCTGAAGTACAGAAAAGGTAATATGAGCTCCTGCAGATGGATTCTCCCAGACCTTCTGCTGTCCCTCCTGTTTTGACTGCCTTGTTGGATGCCTTTTCTACTGCATCTAAGGCTCCTGACTCCCAGCCTCATGCCCCCAAGAAAACTGATAGGATTTATAGGGTGTCTGAAGACTATAAATTTCTTTAACAATTACCCTTCTGCTGACCCCTCAGTGGTGTCTCTGGCTTCTGACAAGCCATCTCAATTGCTACCGTCTCCTAAACTACTGCCTTCTGTTAGAGATTGCAGAGTCATAGAAAAGTTAGGGAAAAAGGTTTATACCTCTGCTACTTTAGCTTTTACGGCTGTCAGTTTTCAGACCCATAAGCCCAGGTACATGTTGGCACTACTTTCTCAGGCCTGTCAGGTAATTTCTGGTCTTCCAGACTCTGAAGCAAAGACTTCTGCTCTTTCCCTGTTGGGGACTTCCTCCCAAGTGGCTTGTCATTCCATGAAGTGTAGTTATGATGCAGCAGATGCTTCCTCTAGGGCTGCTGCTTTTTGGGTCTGTGATGAGAAGATATTCTTGGCTTTGGATTCGACCTTTGCTTGATGATATTAAGGCTAAGTTGATAGATGCTTTTCTGGATAATAAACACTTGGTTGGTGAAGCTCGTGCTACTTTAAGTCTCCTCGGAATAAGGGCAAGGCATTATAGGAACTTAAACATGTTTTTGTTTCTCCAGTATCTAAGTTTCAGGGAAGTTACCCCAATAAGTAAGCCTTTGCTCGTAGGCAATCTCGCCTTCCCATCAAGGATGAGAAAGGTGTGAAGCTGACTCCTCCTGCTAAAGCTACTCAGACTTCTATGGCCCAGAAGTGTCCTTATCCTGATAAACCAGGTGCTCTCTGACGATCCTATTCTTCCCAGCCATATTCCTTGTTCTCTTTGCCTTTTTATATCTCTCCCTGTTTGGTTAAAGGTTACTCAGGACTCCTGGGTTCTGTCCATTATCCGCCAAGGGTATTTCATGGTCTTGAAGTCTCTTCCCCTTTTCATGGGAATTCCTCAGTCCCCTCAGGAACAGCTGTCCTCCTTTCTAGAGGTGCTTTGGGATCTCTTGACTCAAGATACTGTTCAAGAAGTTCCAATTTCCCAAAGGGAAAGGGGGTTTCACGCCAGAATGTTCCCAGGAAAGAGGATACTTGGAGACCAATTTTAGACCTCTCTCATCTAAATACTTTTCTGAAGGTTCCCTCTTTTTGAATGTTGTCCCTTCAGACTTTACCTCTTTTGCTTCCTCGGGCTTATATATCACCTCTGGATCTCAGGGATGCTCATCTCCATATCCCAATTCATCCCCTTTTCAGGAGGTTTTACATTTCTCTGTTGCTTCCTGGCATTTTCACTTCTCTGCTTTGCCCTTTGGCCTTTCTACTGCCTCAAGGGCATTCACCAAATTCCTTGCTCCTGTGATTGATTTTTGCAGGATACAGGGGATCCAAGTGTTTCCCTAATTGGACGACTTCCTGTTTCAGGCATCCTCTCCAGAGATTTTATTGCAAAATCTCCATTTTGCCATTTCCCTTCTGCAAAGCATGGGGTTCACCATACATTTCAAGAAGTCCTTTCTGTCTCCTTCTCAGGATTATATTTTTCTGGGGTGCAGAATCATGACTGTGCCTATTGGCATCCCTACCTCCTTCCAAGGCCCTAACTCTCCTGTCCTTGTTTCAGTTCCTTCTTCCTCTGGCTTCACTAACAGCCAGGGAATTTCTGAGAGTTATGGGGTTCATGGCCTCCACTATTCCCATGCTCCCTCTGGCCAAACTCCACATGAGAATGTTTCATTGGTTTCTGAAGTCAGTTTGACTTCAACATGCTCTTCCCCTCAAAGCAGTTCCTGTTCTGCCTTGTGTCAAGAAGGAACTTCAGTAGTGGAATCAGCAGTTGACTCTCAATTCAGGGCTCCCTTTTCATTCACCTCTTCTTCCCAGAGGCTGTTCACAGATGCTTCAGATGTGGGGGATGGGGCACAGCATTTGGCTCCCTAAAGGTGCAGGGGATCCAGGCGCCTCATCAACAGGAAGAATACATCAGTGTCAAAGAAATGAGAATGCTTCTGCTGGCTCTATAGGTTTTTCATCCTGTCTTCTCCCCAGAACCTTGCAAGGTGTTTACAGACAATACCACAGTGATGTGGTATGTAAACAAATGGGAAGACAAGGTCCTATCTCCTTTGCAGGTTAGTCCTTCAGGTTTGGGAGCTAGCTATGCTGTATTAGGTGACTCTTCAGGAATGTTAAACCCCCTCAGATAAGAACATAGTGGCAGATTATCTGAGCAGGTCCATCACCCTATACCACAAGTGAATGCTTCACAGGGATGTGTTTCTGGACATTGTCCACTGGTGGGGTACTCCTCAAGTAGATCTATTTGCCTCCCCTCTGAACAGACAACTTCCTCTATTTTGTGCGAGAGTCCCATGCAATCTGGCCTGGAAGGTATACACCCTGTCTTTTTCTTGGAAGGGGATTTTCTTTATGCCTACTCACACCTTCCTCTGATTCCAAAAGAGTACTCTTCAATATAAAACAGGATCCTGCCAGAAATCTTACTGGTGACTCTTTTTTGGCCCAGACAGTATTGGTTCCCTCTTTTCTGCATCTTGCCAAGGGTAATCCTCACAAGTTACTTCACAGGGTGGACCTACTCACACAAGACAAGGGATCTCTGATCTATCCCCACCTGTCCACACTTCAACTGACATTGTGGATAGTGGGGTTATGATCCCTCACAGACACTTTTTTTCTGTGAACATGCTTTGAGTCCTGCAGGAGGCCAGGAAACCCACTACTAGGAAATCAATAAGTTGGGAATTATAATAAGTAATCTTTTATTGTTAATTTACAAAGAAACAATGGGAGGATGTATATACGTCTCCCATGTATGCAACAAAATCTAGAAGATTTAGAATCTTTGCCTGTAAGTGTTTGCATAGGTATTTTATACCCCAAGTAGACTCCAAAGAATTTTTCCTCAGGCAGACAGCAAATGTTAGAGGTGTGATGGGGAAGAAAGAACTTATTTTCTGGGAGTGTAATGAGTTGGCTGATTTTAAAGTTTCTGTACAGACTGTTCTGTTGGAGATGCTGGGTGAGCAAATTGGAGTTGTTGTTATTGTTGTGTCTTTCGGCTTATCCCGGTTAGGGGTCGCCACAGCAGAATTCCGGTCCGTTAATGTTTGGTAGTGGATTTTTACGTGCCGAGTTACCAGCCCTGATGCAAAACCTTCAACGAAGGCACGCCCATTCACGTATGCCTCCACACAGAAGACGCTCTAGCTGAGAATCGAATGGGACAACGTCTTGCTGTGAGGGAAATTATTATTTTGAGCTATGGTATAGAAGCAGAATGGCCTATACATAGTAAGGCCTTGCTAACTGTGATGGTTGCCAAAAAAGCAATTTCTAGAAAATGTAAATCTAAGTTTAAACCAACATTACTAGAAGCAGAGAAGATAGTAACAGAACAAATAAAAAATCTAATGTTTCCACTTAAGGAATACGCTCCAGCAATCAGTAAAACTCCAAAGTTGCAAAAGTGTAAATGGAGCAGAAAACCAAACAGGCTGGGTAAAAAGCAGTTTAATATCCTAAGCTTAAAAATACACACTCATAAGCACTTTCGGGACGAATCCTTCATCAGATGAATACAAAATGAAGTACTTTAACACAGCTTTTAAATAATTCAAAAAACTGAAGCAACCAGTCAGACTTTAGTGTTTACCCTCCGTTTTTTCAATGCTGACTTCACACCATTTAATCCGGGAATTTTATCTGCCCTCAACTCAATAAGAAATTGCATCTTTATAAACTCAGTTTGACAAACTAAATCACCACCCCTGTTATTAATAAACTTTTTGTACAACCATAAAAGAAAAATCATGTCTGGGATTTTCTGCAATGTGTTGATATAAAGCATTATGTACATCACATAAACGTATAGAAGACTGGTGCTTTAGGATTCTGTCCTTCAGCCTACAGTTAGTCTTTCCTATATTAAAACTGGGACAGTGCCTACACTGAGCTAAATAAGTAAGATTCTGAGTAAAACAATTGGGTTGCAAATCAACCTCATACTTAGTTGCTGAATGAACAAAATAATTTGAGCTATTAATTGAAGGACAAGCCTTGCACCGCCTACAGGGAAAAGTTCCCTTTCTTTCTGTGCAAGTGCTTTTTGCCTTAATTGTTTATGACATAACAAAACTTTTAAGTTCTTATTTCTCTTAAATGTAAAATATGGTTTTCCACCTACTATATTAATCAGTTTCTCATCAGATAAAAGGATTTTCCAATTTCTCTGGATAATATCACAGATGCCCCCAATATTGTTATTGTATTTTAATGTCATACATAATGAATGTTCTCTGTTCTTCTTTATTTTTCTCCTACAATCATAACTAGTTTCAGAATACCAAGGTTTTGCAGTACCAGATCTTTTAAGTTGCGTACTAGTTATACCTTGATCTGTAATATCATTTTTATACCCTGTACTTATTAAATTATTTTTCAGCTTCTTAGTTTCCAAATCAAAGGTACAGTTCTCTGTACATAAACGAGAAATCCTATGTGCTTGGCCTTTGACTATATTTTTAAAAGTAGATTTTGGGTGCATGCTATCATAGGCTAATATTGTATTCTTCCAACAGTTTTTTCTGAATAAAGTAGTTTGTAGCCATCCCTTGTCATTAATATGTACATCTAAAAAATCAATAGTTACTGCTGAGAAATTAAATGTAAACCTTAGAAAATTAGTTGTACTTTCCAGATAAGCTATAAAGGCATCTTATTCTGTTTTTGTACCTCTCCAGAGGAGAAAGGCATCATCCACAAATTTACATACAAGGATAATTGTGCCTTCCATAAATGTTCACCTTTAAATATATTCACATCCTCCCAATGAGCTAACACAAAGTTGGCATAAGGGTTTGCACAGGGTGTGCCCATGGCCACACCCTGTGTCTGACGATAAAAACTGTCCTGATAAATTAATATATTATTTTCTAATATAATATTTAAAAATTCACAAATCAACTGATTAGTGGAATCCTGATGTACTTCATATTCATTCAAAATAGTTTCTATAGCTTGCAAGCCATATTCATTAGAAATAACTGTGAACAAGTGGTTCACATCTAATGTTACTAGTAGGCAGTCGTCATACACACAGTCTTTTAATAAATCATATAAAGTGGTCAAAAAATGTCCTGTATCTTTTAAGATTCTTGGAAATAATCCCAAAACATTTTTCAGTTTTGTTTCTACCCATATTGATAAGTGCTCTGTTAACCAGCCTCTTGCTGACACTATAGGTGTCATTGGAAGTGAAATTAAACTTTTATGAATCTTTGGAAGGGCTTTAAATACTGGAACAACTTAATGTTCTATCCATACAAAATCAGAGTTCTGGTTGTATAACATCATATTCTCTCAGGCATTAACAACCTTCTCTTTACTGTATCAGTCAAATTTTTATGGAAATGGGGGAGATAAGCACACATGTAGATGTATCACATAGGAGAGCCCTTAAACTTGCAACATATTCTGTAGTAGTCATAACTACAATGGCTCCCCCTTTGTCTGTTGGTTTTATTATAATACGCTCATCTTGCATTAACTCATGTAGGGCCTTATTTTGTGAATGTTTAAGATTAAAATACCTATCTTGATTTTTATTACTTAAATATGCTCTAATCTCTTTTTCTCAAACTTTTAAAAAAGTGTTGCCCGTAGGATGTGTTGGTGGTGTAAACATACTAGGTCATTTTAATAGTCTATTAACATTTACATTAACATTTCCTGTAGCTACATTAGCATTAAACATTTGTTTCAACGAAATATTCCTGCCAAAAAGCATAAAGTCCAATAAAACCTCTTTACAATCTGAACCCTTGCTTGGTATATGTGAAAGTCCTTTGTTCAGCACAAATTCTTGTTCAGGGGATAAAATAACATCAGACAAATTAAAAATAATACAGTCACCGTTATTATCAGTCAAGTTCACGTGCGTCGCCATTTCACCTCCCTCAGGCGCGATCAACTTCTCTTTATTTCAGGACTCCCCAGAAGACTTTGGTCTCATCTGATTTGCCCGCCAGTGATGCTGGACCCAAGATCTACAGTGGATAAAAAAGTTTACACATCCCTGTTAAAATGGCAGGTTTTTGTGATATAAAAAAATGAGACCACAATAAAGCATTTCAAAACTTTTCCCACCTTTAATGTGACCTATAACCTGTACAATTCAATTGAAAAACAATCCAAGTCTGTTAGGGGGAAAAATATAAAAAATAAGAAATGTACAATAAGCTGGCTGCATAAGTGTGCACACCCTTAAACTAATACTTTGCTGAAGCACCTTTTGATTTAACTACAGTATTCAGCCTTCTTGGGTACACACGTCATCAATTAAAGAGACTCTGATTAAACCCAAACAAAGTTCAGCTGTCCTAGTAGGATTTTCCTGCCATGTACTCAGTTGCCTGCTACATCAAAAGTCATGGTTCGCAGAGAGCTTACAAAGCATCAACGGGATCTCATTGTTGAAAGGTACCAGTCAAGAGAAGGGTACAAAAAAATTTCCACAGCATTGGATATACCACGGAACACAGTGAAGTTAGTCATCAAAAAGTGGAGAAAATGTGGGACAACAGTGACGTTACAAAGAACTGGACGTACCTCCAAAATTGATGAAAATACAAAACAAAAACTGGTCAGGGAGGCTGCCAAGAAACCTACAGTAACACTGAAGGAACTGCAAGAATTTCTGGCAAGTACTGGTTGTGTACTAATGTGAAAACAAATCTGATATTCTCCGTATGTCTGGGCTATGGGGTAGGGTTGCAAGACGGAAGCCTTTTCTTACACAAAAAAAATCCAGGCCTGGCTAAAATTTGCAAAACAATACATCAAGTCTCCCAAAAGCATGTAGGAAAATGTATTCTGGTCTGATGAGACCAAGGTTGAACTTTCTGGCTACAATTCCAAGTGGTACATTTGGTACAAAAACAGCACTTCGCATCACTAAAAGAACACCATCCCCACGGTGAAGCATGGTGGTTGCAGTATTCTGCTTTGGAGCTGCTTTTCTTCAGCTGGAACTGGGGTTTTAGTCAAGGTGGAGGGAATTATGAACAGTTCCAAATAGCAGTCACTTTTGGCCCAAAATCTTCAGGTGTCTGCTAGAAAGCTGAAGATGAAGAGGTATTTCACCTTTCAACACGACAATGACCTCAAGCATACTCCAAATCAACAAAGTAATGGGTTCACCAGAAAAAAATAAAAGTTTTGGAATGACCCACCCAGAGCTAAATCCAGTAGAAAATCTGTGGGGTAACCTGAAGAGAGCTGTGCGCAATAGATGCTCTCGCAATCTGACACATGTGGAGTGCTTTTGCAAGGAAGAGTGGGCAAATATTGCTAAGTCAAGATGTGCCATGCTGATAGACTCCTACCCAAGAAGACTAAATGCTGTAATTAAATCAAAAGATGCTTCAACAAAGTATTAGTTTAAGGGTGTGCACACTTATGCAACCAGCTTGTTGTACGTTTTTTATTTTTATAATTTTTCCCCTAACAGATTTGTTTGTTTTTCAATTGAGGAACCAAATGCACTGCTGAACGCCAATAACTAGTCCACAGAGAATGAGAAAAGAAGTTTATTTAATCCACATAGATAAGCGCTTTCGTCGTACAGACTTCAACAGATCTACAAATTTTATTTAAAATCCTTGCTTTTTATAGGGAATCCTAAAAACATGTGACAACACATCTTATGAATATTCATTAGATCAATCCAAATACCTTATATGTGTTTAAAATTCATGAAAAAAAACTGTATTATATTATACATATTCAAATTAAACAGTATTCCTTATTACTTAATGTTAAAATATACATTTAAAAAGTATATAAAAATATATTCAAAGAATACTGGCTCTATGCTTGAGTTCCGGTTTGATACTTATAGCCTCATTCAAACCTGGAAAAAATGTTGCATTTAGTTTAAATTGCCATTTGGATTCTGCCTGAAGTAATTTATTTTTCCAATCTCCCCCTCTTGGATCCATCTTAACTATCTCTAGGATTCCAAAAATAAAACTATGTGTGGGGTTAGTTATAATATGCTTACTAAGAGCATTTTTTTCTTCCTTTTTTAAAATACAATAACAATGCTCATAAATTCTACGGTTTAATTTTCTCTCTGTTTTTCCTATGTAGAAACAAGTACAGCCTTTACACGTGGCCAAATATACTAATCCCTTAGATGTACAGGAACCATACATTAATTTAATAGGTATGTCATAAGGTGCCAGTAAAAACTGTGCCTTTTCATTAATATATGAACATTGTTCACAGCATCCACATTTATGCGTCCCAAACTTAGTGCCAGCCAAGTGTGTTGTCTTGTTATCTAACATAAACTTAAAATTTTTATCTACTTTATAAGTAAACATCGGTTCAGAACCTATATATTTATAAATATCCTGATTACATTTAAGCATGGACCAATTTTTTGATATAATCTTCTTAACTTCTTTAGCCATTTCCCCATAAGTAATGAACATAGATTGGGAAAAATCTTGAATTCCCTTAGGTCTCATAATTTCTTCCTTGGTCCCAACACCTAATAATGCCATATATTTGACATTCCATAAGGCCAAAACTTCATCCCGGATGTTATTTACAAAAACTAAAGGGTACCCCCTCTCCACAAACATATTAGTTACTTTATTAATTTCTCTTTCCACTAAATCTATCCTTGAACACATTCTAACCACCCTCACCATCTGACCCTTAACAATATTTCTTTTCACATGTGGAGGATGGTTGCTAGAATATTCCAAGTAATCATTAGAGAAGGTAGATTTTCTAAAAATACTAGAGAAAAAATTATTGTTAACATAATCCTTTGCTATATTCACATCTAAATAGTTTATACCATCCTGATTACCATTCCCTGTAAATTTAAAATAAGAGCATATATTATTGATGTAAGTTAAAAAGGCGTCAAAAGAATTTTCATCTTTCCATAAAATAAATAAATCATCTAAAAATCTGAAATATTTAACCCATTCACCATTAAATGGGGATGTAAAAATAAATTGTTTTTCCCATTCATGCAGCATTAAATTGGCAAAAATAGGGGCGCAGCTGTTACCCATCACCACCCCTTGTATCTGTTTATAATATTCACCTTCAAATGTAAAAAAATTATTTTTTAAAATAATTTCCATCAAATCATTAATAAAATTTATCATTTTACCCCCTAAATTACTACGTCTGATTAAAACATCACTAAAAAACTGCAAACCTATTGCATGAGGTATGGAAGTAAATAAATCAATAACATCTACAGTAGAAAAATAACAATCTTTGTCAAAGGAATCATTATTAAATTGTCTTAAAAAATCCCATGAATCTTTTAAAATATATTCTATAGGGGCTATTGAATTTTTTACTATACGATCAATAAAAATCCCCAAGGAATTTGTTATACTATTCCTACCGGATATAATTAACTTATAAGGTGGGTCCCTTATATTTTTATGAGTTTTAGGTATCCCAAAACATACTGGTATTGTGGGATACTCCACATTTAAAAAATTAAACAATTCCTCATTTATAACACCTTGTACCAATGCATCTTCTAAGAAATATTTAATCTTCCTATAACTAATATTTATCTCATTTTTAGAAATTGTTTCATACTTGCCTGAATCCATAAGTATACCAGTAATTTTGTTATTATAATCCACTTTATTAATAATAGCCATACCTCCGCCTATGTCCGGTCTCATAAACCTCACTTCCTCATTATTCCTAAGTTCTTGCAATAGTTCATTTTCATCCTTAGTTAAATTATGCTTTCTTTAAGGATAATCATGTAATTTTTTAAAAATCTCTTGTTCAGTAACTTTCTCAAACGTATGTATTAAGGGTAGAAGAGGGGGGTTCCAGCAACTTTTTTTATAAATAATAGAGTTGGAATTTTCAAACTCTTTCTGATTGTCCTTAAATATACATTTAAAATTTAATTTCCTATTAAATAATCTAAAATCTGTTAAAATTCTGCTAATATCCACTCTTCTAGATGGTACAAATTTGAGTCCTTTCATTAAAAGGTGAAACAAATTCTTAGTAATAGGAAATGCTGCATAATTAAATATTTTAAAACTTTTATACACAAAAATTATATCATCAGACACCTTTATATCATCCAAATTCACATTCTTTGTTTCTCCATACATCTTATCACCATCATTGTTCCCTTTAGTTAATGGTAACTGTTCTTTCTCCGATAGGATGTGTTTGTGTATTTGGGCCTTACTGCCCCATCCCCTCTTGGACCTAAAAAAACATTTTCTTGTCGATTTCCATTCCTATTCATTAATCTTTCCGATCTCCTTAATTGTGGAAATTCAGAATCATAATTATTTCCCCTATTACTAAAATTACTATTTTCCCTATCTTCCTGTGTAGGGCTGGAATTCCCATTTCCATCAGTTCCATAATAGGCCTTAGGAAAAACATATGCTTTATCATTTTTATACTCAAATTCATCACGTAAAAGCTTTTTCTTTTTCCTGATAATATTATTATTTAATTCACCTTCCACTTTATCAAAAATTATATTATATCTATATGCATACTGGTTAAAAACAGCATCATCCATAATACTACTATTTAATACATCCACTTCACTTAATAATATATCAATCTTTTTGTTATTAATATTAATTATAAACTCCATTAATTCAAATCCGTGCCGGTCAAACATTAATAGTAAATCTTTACATTCAGGGTCTGTTTTTTTCAGCCCATTTGGGAATTTAAACATTCTTAGCCCCTTAGGGACCCTTTTACAATGTATACATTCATTTAAATACGAGTTATCACACTGTAATGCTCTTATTTTGTTCATTTTACTTTCAAGTGCTACTAACCTAAAGTCCATACTGTTTTTTTCTTTTGCTGGAGCATTACTGCCAAAAAAGGAATGTGCACGACTAGACCATTCTCTTAGTCTATCCCCAGATGTATCTATATTTCCAAAGTTCGTTTTGGTATTCATCCCCAAAGTATTATGTCCGTTTTCTATCTGAATACCATTATTGTCCTTATTAGAACTTAAATCGAGTCTAAATAACGCTCCTGACCCTCCACGTTGTTGTACACCATCAGGAACGCGTGTTTCAACTGCCGTTGTTGCTCCAATACGTAAAACCGGAAGTGCTGTTCCGTTTTGCTTCCCCTGAGCCCCAGAAGCTCCGTTTTCACTCTCACAGTTCCGTTTTTGCAGCTGTAACACTGAATCCTGCAAAACGGAAACCTTTTCCGTTAATGCTGCAATAAGGTCAAACAAATTCTCATTGTTATTACCAGATTTCTGCCCACATGGGAAATCTGAGAAAACGAGTTCTTCCTCGAAAACGGGAGATAAATCATTGCTCTCCATCCTGAACCAAGCTGTAGTGTCTAGTAGGCGAGGCAAAGCAACCAAACACAAAAAAAAAGCCACCAGCAGTTAGAAAACCAGGAACCAAATGCACTGCTGAACGCCAATAACTAGTCCACAGAGAATGAGAAAAGAAGTTTATTTAATCCACATAGATAAGCGCTTTCGTCGTACAGACTTCAACAGATCTACAAATTTTATTTAAAATCCTTGCTTTTTATAGGGAATCCTAAGAACATGTGACAACACATCTTATGAATATTCATTAGATCAATCCAAATACCTTATATCTGTTTAAAATTCATGAAAAAAAACTGTATTATATTATACATATTCAAATTAAACAGTATTCCTTATTCCTTAATGTTAAAATATACATTTAAAAAGTATATAAAAATATATTCAAAGAATACTGGCTCTATGCTTGAGTTCCGGTTTGATACTTATAGCCTCATTCAAACCTGGAAAAAATGTTGCATTTAGTTTAAATTGCCATTTGGATTCTGCCTGAAGTAATTCATTTTTCCAATCTCCCCCTCTTGGATCCATCTTAACTATCTCTAGGATCCCAAAAATAAAACTATGTGTGGGGTTAGTTATAATATGCTTACTAAGAGCATTTATTTCTTCCTTTTTTAAAATACAATAACAATGCTCATAAATTCTACGGTTTAATTTTCTCTCTGTTTTTCCTATGTAGAAACAAGTACAGCCTTTACACGTGGCCAAATATACTAATCCCTTAGATGTACAGGAACCATACATTAATTTAATAGGTATGTCATAAGGTGCCAGTAAAAACTGTGCCTTTTCATTAATATACGAACATTGTTCACAGCATAATATAATACAGTTTTTTTTCATGAATTTTAAACACATATAAGGTATTTGGATTGATCTAATGAATATTCATAAGATGTGTTGTCACATGTTTTTGGATTCCCTATAAAAAGCAAGGATTTTAAATAAAATTTGTAGATCTGTTGAAGTCTGTACGACGAAAGCGCTTATCTATGTGGATTAAATAAACTTCTTTTCTCATTCTCTGTGGACTAGTTATTGGCGTTCAGCAGTGCATTTGGTTCCTGGTTTTCTAACTGCTGGTGGCTTTTTTTTTCGTGTTTTTCAATTGAATTGTACAGGTTATAGGTCACATTAAAGGTGGGAAAAGTTTTGAAATGATTTATTGTGGTCTCATTTTTTTATATCACAAAAACCTGGCATTTTAACAGGGATGAGTAAACTTTTTATATCCACTGTACTTTCTCACTCATCAGGGCACCCTCACCCGGACATTGATGGTGTGAAACTAACTGCATGGTTTCTCCAGTTCCAGTGATGGGTAGACACCCCAGACTCTGCTCCCCCTTTCAGAAAAGTTTGATCTCAGCCCATTTATCCTCAACCAGAAACATTTATAAGAGTAAATGGAAGATTCTCTATATTGGCACAGCAGAAACAAGTAGATCCTTTCACAGCCCCTGTTTCGGTAGTTTTAGATTTTTTGGCCTTTCTTTTCAATAATGGAGCTAGTTGCTCCACTGTTAAAGTACAGCTAGCAGCTTCTGCAACTTACATTTTGGACAAGATTCTTCCCCACTGGCTTCATCCAAACTCTGTAAAGCCTTTCTTAGGGACACCTTTCTGCTTTGTCCCCCCTATAAAAAATCCTGCTCCTCTTTGCGACTTGACCATAATTTTGAACACTTTAGACCCCCCCCCCTCCCCGCTTTCGAACCAGTAGCTACAGTAGATTTAAAATTTCTTTCTTGGAAAGCATTGTTTCCTGGTACCTGTTACTACAGCTAAAAGAGCCTCGGAACTTCAGGATCTTTCCTGCAAATTTCCTTACTTGATATTTCACAAAGAAAGGGTAACGCTTAGTACCAATCCATCCTTTTTGCCTAAAGTTGCTAGGGAAGATAAATCAATCAGTCTATTAATCTTCCTTAATTTTCAGAATAAGGGAGAGTACAGTCTTCATTTACTTGATTGACATAGACAACTGTGGTTCTGTTTGGAAAGAACAAAATCTTTCAGGAAGTCTGGTCAATTGTTCATACCCTTTTCAGATGTTAAAAAAGGTCAACCCATTACTAAGACTACCTTAGCTAGATGGTTGAAAGACTGTATTTCCTTTGTTTATTCTCCAAGAACATTCCAGTGCCTGGTAAGATTAAGCCTCATTCCACAAGATCTTTGGTGTACCCCTCACTGGTGAGATCAGACCACAAACTAATCTCGCTGGAGGTCCTCATCCCACCCCCACCTGAAATAAAAAAGACCACAGTAAAGAACTTCTCAAAAGCCGACTTCACACTTCTAAAGACTAGTGTGGTCTCCTTTATGGCCCCCGAGCCGGCGGAAAACAGTACTCAAGCCGCTGAATCACTTACAAATGCCTTCTACCAGCACCTGCAGGACTGCATGGATAAGGCAATCCCAAGCAAAACAAAGACTCTTTGTACCAAAGGCAAGCGTCCAGTCTGGTGGACCCCAGCCATAAACAAACTCTACAACAAAAGGAGGAAGCTACTACAAGATAGAGCAAAATCCTTAAGAGGTAAGACACCCTTGATCACTATAAGTAAAAAACTAAGAGCTCTCATAAAATCATCCAAAGCAAATTTCGAGAGAAAAATAGCTAAAGACTCAAAAGACAATCATAAGGCCTTCTTTAGCTATGTTAGAAACCTGGGAGGAAACTCCCAGATATGCTCAGAGCTAGTTCAAAATGATGTGAAGATTACTGATCCTACAGACATTGCCAACATACTGGCTGACAGGTTCAGTGCAAACTTCCCCCCTCCCCCCCAAAAGGAAAGATATCTATACCAAACGATTGCAGCCCCCCAAACATCTCCAGCGCCCAAGTGAGAACTGCTCTCTCCAAAGCAAAAAACACAGCATCCATGGGACCTGATGGTGTCCCCGGCTGTGTGCTCCATGAACTCAATGAGGAAATAAACCCACAGCTAGGACAGCTGTTTAATCAAAGTCTTACCTCTGGATATGTACCCAGGAGTGGCGACTGCAACTGTGGTACCACTTCACAAAGGCGGTGCCTCCACCGACCCTGGAAATTACCGGCCCATTAGCTTGACAAGCCTTATCTGCAAAGCCATGGAGAGGATCATAATGGACCTCATAAATAAAGACATAGGAATTTGCAGACTTTGGATCCAACCCAGTTTGGCTTTGTCAAAGGCAGATCATGCCTTTTAAACTTGGTTGACTTTTTGAAACAGTCACCAAAGCCATTGATGAGGGAAAGGCAGTCCATACAGCCTACCTCGATCTGGCTAAGGCCTTCGATACAATACCCCACTCGGGTATCATTGAAAAACTCATCAGCTTAAATGTCAACCCATACATCACAAGATGGGTTGCAAACTGGCTGAGTGACAGAACCCACAGGGTCAGAGTTGCTGGCGCCATGTCAGACTCAAAGCCTGTCACAAGTGGTGTCCCACAGGGCTCAGTCCTGGGCCCACTCTTGTTTGGCATCTACTTTTCCAAGTACAAGCAAACACAGGAGGGTTATGGCTGACAAAGTTTGCAGATGACTGCAAACTGGGCCATAGTAGAAAACACATCTGACACAGATATCCTTCAGAAGGTTCTCACAGAAACGGATAACTGGTGCCAGAGCCACGCCCTAAAGTTAAATGCCAAAAATGCATAGTCAAACCCTTCGGGAAAAACAAGGTTACCCCTAGCTACCAAATAGGTGGCAATCCACTGAGCACAGAAGAAGTTATCAGGGACCTGGGGACCCAGGTTGATAGTAGTCTGTCATTCGACACCCATGTAGCTAAAGTAGTTAGGAAGACCTTCTACATTGCCCACCTTATCATGAAGGGATTCTCATCTAGATCAAGGGAGGTCATAGTCTCCCTTTACTCATCACTCATCAGACCAATGATTGAGTACAATGCCCCATTCGGAATGTATCTGACCCGACACTTGCAGCAGCTGGAGAGGCCACAAAAGTTCCTCACCAAAAGGATAAAGGGTCTCAAAAATCTGTCCTATGCTGCCCGACTGAAAGAACTCCAGCTCTATTCAGTCGCTTACCGCTTGCTCAGAGGTGACCTTTGCCTAACATACAAGGCCATGTCAAACCCAGATTTGATGAATATGCTTCATCTCAAAAAATCTAGATCCATCAGAGCGACAAGGGCGGGAGACTTAAACCTTGACACGGCTATTAACAGGACGTGCTGGAGGGATAGATTCATCACCCAAAGACTCCCTATGCTGTGGAACAAAATCCCGGTACATGTGAGGCAGAGCACCTCGCTGGCCTTGTTCAAGAGAAATCTTGACCAATGGATGGGAGATCGCAGATATACCCCAGGGATTACCTCAGTGTCACTGCTCGACAGAGGCACAGCAAAATAATGGGTATAGTTCCCCATACTAAAGGGGTGGCGTAAGCCACAAAACGATGGGCTAGGCTTGTAAATGCCCTCGGGCAGATAGCCTAGTATGAACCTATGAACCTATGAACTTCCCAAGCCTTTTGATCAAAAGTATCTATTGAGGACATTTGTGCAGCAGTTAATAGGTCAAACACTCATACCTTTATTGCACATTATAAGTTGGACATCATCTCCAGGAGCAGAAGTGTTTTTGGCTCTGCTGTACACCAGAATATCCTTCCATGAGGGCCTCATAGGGTTGTTGTACCTGGGGACTCTGTCCCACAGGTTAATGAATGAATGAAAATTACAACATCAGAGAAAGAAGTTATGTTCTTACCATAATGTTCCATCAGTGTTGTTCATTCTTCATTAACCTTCCCCCATTCCAAGACTTTGTGAGATCTGATGGATATGTTCATAGGAACCACAGTTCCTTACTGAGCTCCTAAAGTTCTTATTTTTGTCATGTGCTGGCTATGTTGGCCTATTTGTTATCCACAGCTGTTATAGCAAACTCGATCTGAGGTATTCTGGAGGAGTGGAGAATTATGGGTAGGAGGGAGGTGCTTGAGCTTGGAATCTTTAGCTAGTGAAGTGGCTGGTTGGTTCAGAGGGTCTGAACCAAGATATCCCACAGGTTAATGAAAAATAAAGATAGACAACACGGATGGAACATTATTGTAAGAACATAATTTCTTTTTGTGGCTGGATGGATCCAGTATTTTTTCTTTGTTCAAAAAAACAGTCTGTTAGCTTTAATCCTAAGCATGCACTTGACAGTTGAAAGCACGTGATTTAAAATATTCATAGACATTTGTTATGATGGCTAACACTGCATCACAGATGAATCTATTCTCAGACTGAAAGATGTTTCAAGTATTGGGGCAGCTACAAATGAGCACATATCTTCACAGTTAAGTAAAAGCTGTATCTTTTATACGCTTATGATCTTACTTTATCATATCCATTGACTTCAACTGATTGGGAAATACTGCCATTAGGTGGATCCTCACTACCATTCAGACTCTACTCTAAATGCTCAAGCTAATTCCATAATATTTTAATGCACCTGTCCTCAGATCTCATTTGGCAACACAGAGATCAGACATATCTTCAAAAGGCTTAGTGGCACTAAGATTCTCAGTTTTCCCTTTCTTTATATAAAAGCTAAATCCTAAACCACGTTTTTGTCAATCCCAAGACCAAAAATTCAGCAACCCAAACCTAATAAAAAGCAGGTCTTGTCCATCAGGAAAAACTTTATTCACGTCAAACTGAGAGCTTTCTTCCAAGTAGAAATACAAACTTCATCAGAGTAAATGAATTCACATGCCACCAAGTTCTTAAAAATCAACCAGAAAAATAACATATTTAATTGGTATACCTCTTCCTTAAAACACTTAAGGGACCAGCCTTGCTGCAGCTTTTTTTTTTTTACATCCCTGACCAACACCAAATGCAGCAGATATTTTGCTCTCATCTTCCTCAAGGATAGACAACAAAGGACACTCTGATATCAGTGCCATTCCAGAGCACTCTATGCCTTTCCCCTTTTACCACTAATGACAACAGTTTCTACAGAGGACATCCCTGTGTAAGGATTCAGCCATCCTCATAACCCCTTTTGGCCAAGACAAATTTGGTTCCTTTCATTATAGCCTCATTTGAAGAAGAAGGATTGGTATCTAGATACCCAGCCAGGTTTCCTATCCCATCCACGTGGCACTCCTCACCCATAAATTCCTTCCCTCAAGTTGACCATATTGTTTCTCCAGTTTCAGTGATGGCCAGGGATCCAGCTTACTCTACTGAAGTGATCCATATAATTTCCACTTTGCAGAGAGGCTCTGTTCACAAGCTCAACAAGAGCAAATGGAAAAAAAATAGTTTTGGGCATTCTAACAGGATTGGGATCCCCTCTTTGATGTAGTTCCCCAGTGTTACCATGTCAGTCTTCACTCTTTGACTCAAGTTCCAACAAAGTCCACTTAGCCACTATCTGCATTTTCTGGCAAGGTTTCCATTCCTCATCTCTAGCAGCACAAAAAGTTTGCAAGTTCTTTCTGAAAGGAACCTTTCTGTTAAGACCTCTCATTAAAGACCCCATCCCTCCACAGGACCTTGGATTCATCTCGGAAACATTGATTCATTCCTCTTTCAAACCAGCCTTCTCATCCATCTTTGAAGTACATAACCTGCAAGATTCTAACTCTGGATGCTATGGGTGACAAGAGTTGTATGCTGTGTCTTCCAAACCTCATTGCTTAATCTTGCACAAGGATAGGGTTTTCCTGAGTACTAAACCATGTCTGAGGCTGCCTGGATTTCTCTCTCTGGACTGAACTGACCCACTACCTAACCATCTCATATCTGACAACTAACTACTCATAATCTCATTAGGAAGAACCAGAGTACTGTTGATCTCTAAATGGAATAATCACATACTTATTCACTAACAGATGTCTGTGCTCCACAGACAAACACCAAATAGTAGCAACCAAATTAAACAACTTAGCAGGAGACTCTGTATTATTTACTTATTTATTTAACGTTTATTTACCAGGAAAGTCCGACTTGGAATGAGACAATTTTCAGCTGAGGCCTGGGGAGAAATGCTCCAGATGCATGTCTTTGTAACTGTACTCCGACTACATCTCCAAAAATTGGAACTTGATCCCTCTCCCTCTTCTTCTCAGACAAATGGACATTAAAATCTTTTAAACCACAACTAAAAAAAAATCTGTCTGACTCCTGGCTGTGCTCCTACATTTCTCCAGGCTAAACTTCACATTAATGTTATTGCTGTAGGCAATATCTCCTCCCACCCTTAGTTACTCACACCTTGATTTTTGCTTAAACTAGCCAGGTGTGGTCCCTGAGACTCAGTAGTGTCCTTTTTTGGAATTTTCAGTTAAATGAGGTCTTTCAGTTAGTTCTTCTGTCTTTGAAAGTTTATATTCTTGTTTGCTATTTAATGTAGTCTCTAGCTATTTTTTAGGGTAGGTAGTGTAGGCTTTCCTGCAAGTTTTCCTCCCTACTGTTTACAGCTTAAAAAAAAAATTCTTATTTTTTCTGCTCTATATTTTGGCTTTGCATCTGTCTTCTATGTGGTTAGTGTACTACTTGTACTTTAGTGTATTTTTTTTTCCTCTGCAGTATGTGGTTAGTGTACTGCTTGTACTTTAGTGTGGTTGTTGGCTTAGCATAGTTGACAAGATTCTTGTTTTTAAAAAGTCTTCTGCCTACAGACACAAAATTCTCCCTCAAGGCAACTTCCAAGATGGCTGCACACTGACCAACAGCTTAATTTCAGCTCTCCCAGTGTGAAAACAGAAACACAGAAAAGAGAGCCAGTGTGTTTGTCTTTATCAGTAAATTTCAGTTACTGGCTAGTAAGTGCACTCACTGCCTGAATACTAGCAAGAAGAAATTTTGCAAACCTGAAAGAAAATCAATCACAAAAGGTGAATAGAAAACACTGGCTGAGAAGACTGCAATAAAAACACAAAACTGAAGGATTATATCAACTCAAATAGTAAAAGGCTAGAAAGAGTGGATGTAGCTTTAAACAAATATTCAGATGAGCTAATAAAATTTACAAAAGTCAAAGGGTGAAATAAAGAAAAGGCTGGCTGAGTATGTGACTGCTTAAGAAGAGATGCTTAAAAAATTGTAGAATTAGAGGGCAGAGCATGTAGGAAAACCTGTGATTTTCTGCTGAGAGAAACTGGAAGGAACAGACTGTATTAATTTTTATAAAACACAAATAAGCAGTTGAATTGGTATTCCACAACAGACTTTGTTAATTAAAAGGGCAAGTAGTGTTTATGCTCTGAACCGGGCCCTAAGAAAGCAACCGGGACTTCTAATAGTAAGGATGCAGTCCTACCAACAGAATGAGTTGATTCTGTCCAAAGTGTGGCAGAAGGACAAAGTGCAAAAAGTGGAAGACAACAGAGTGTTTGTGGAAAATGGTTACTCACTGTACACTGTCAGAAGAGGAGAACATTTATTTTGTCTGTCAGGGAAGGTTGAGAGGCAGGTATGATGGGAGGTTGGCATAATAGTTAAGGTATTTACCTTACAGGCACAGAGTGCAGGCTTTAATTCTCACATGGGATAATTGGCTAGGCTTTAAAATAGCCCACAAGAGCAGTTAGCCTAGTACTAATCTACAAACCTATTAGATTCAAGCCGCTGTATCTGGCTATCTTCAGAATATTTTTTTTCTGGTGTGTCAGTCAGTTTTTGATGAAAAATGTGCTAAGGAGGAAATACAGAAGTTTGTCCAAACAGAAGGGGACACTGCTTCTAATTCTTTTGATAATAAACCTCATAATGTGACTATGCCAGTTAAACCTTTCCAGTGTTCTACAAACATATGATTGAGAGACAGAAAAAAGCACAGGAGTTGACTACAAGAACCAGGAATACTTTGGAAATGAACCAGAGACTGGAGTTGGGAGATGGAGATCAACTGAAAGAAAACCAACAGCTCAGAAATTAATAAATAAGTGTGGTATTACAAAACATCAGTGATTTTTGTGAAATATGGTAGAATAGGAAAACATGAAAATATTTGGACTTTTTGACTTTGTTAAACTTGTAGGGGGACTGCAAAGCATATGCCCTACTTCATGTCATTAGTGTTTGTATGAACATTAAGGAGAGAGGAAGAGAAAGAAAAGTGGTAATTGTAAGTAAAACAATTTTTATTCTTAACATTATTTTTTATAAAATATGGCATATACCAAATGTTAAAATAAAACACTTTCAGTTTGTGCTTTACAGGGATACTAAAGTAAACATGAGCCTCTCTTATCCTTCTTTCTTTCTATTTGTTGAATTTTAATAAATGTTGTAAGGGTTGCAGTGAAAAAGAAGAGAAAGCCTCAACAAAAACATATTTAAGATAATAAGCTGTAATCTGAGGACTAAGACTTAGATTGTTGAGGTGTGAGACTGGTTGTAAAACTATACAGACCATGATGCAAGTTTTTTCTTACTTTTGCCTAGAGGAATGACTGGATTAAGGCCCTTGACTTGGTCTAACAACAAGTTTTAAGTGGAAGCAAGTAAATAAAAGAACATTGAATGTAATGAAAAATTTTCCTTTACCAAATAAATGTTCACAGTGCAACACAAGAAGCTTGTAGCTGAAAACAACTGTGCATCCAGTTCTCATGTTTCTGTGGAGACTATCTGATATAAGAGCAGCAAAAATAGAATATTTTTTCTTTCAGTGGCTAAAAGATGATATTGTTTGAAACATTCAAGTTAGCATGGATAACATTCATTATAGGTCAGTTAAAACCTGTGAGTGTAGCTGTTATCTTTTATTTATTCATTTTTATTTATTTGCGTTTATTTTCTGGGGTGGAGCACTGATCTCCATGGACCATTTTAGACTCGGACCAAGAACAGTGTCTAGTCAAGTGACTTGCTAAGAGTGAAAAGTTAGGCAGTGGAGGCTGAGGAAATCAAACCTATCTGGGACAATTGTTCTCGTTAGGAGGATTAAACTTAATTAGTTGAAGATAGAAATAGTTTTTTGTGTTTGTATTAAGCTAATATGTCATGGGGTGTTCTGGGCTGTGTTTGTTTTAATGAAAACCCTCAAAGAAAGAAAAAGTCTTGTAAGATGTAACACAGGTTCAAATGGATATGACAAGAAACAACTGTACAAAAGCTCAACCTGTCAAATGTTATTATATGTATATAACACAAAAGTTGAAACTAGACATTAAATAAAAGCTGTTACACATAGTAGACAGGAATAATTTGTCATATTTGCAACTCTTTCTATAATATCTTTGAATGTGAACGGTCTCACAGGTATATATACAAAAAAGAAAGGGTAGTGAACTATATTAATAAAAAAGCAGAGTGCAAATAGCTATGCTACATGAGACACATTTGGAGAGAAATGAGCATGTGAATTTGTTAAGGAACAGATTTTGGGATGGTTATTCAGTGGAATATGTGGGACAAAGGAAAAGGGGAGTATTTTTATTGATCACTAGAGAAGCTCCAATAACAAAATATGGTAGATTTTTGAAGAAGTTTAAGAAAATATTTGGAATTGAAGATATGAATTCAGAAGTAGGAACTTTGGAGAGAATTTACACATTGTTCCCCAAGGTACAAAAAACAGACTAGACTAAACAGAAATTGTATTTCACAGGAACGTGTGCATTTAATTGAAGTTTGTGATGCACATCCAATAACTATTTCAGATCACTTGAATAATAACTGAAGTAAAAATGCAGAGTAATGAAAAATGAAACACTGGCACTTCCTCCACCTATCACCTAAACAATGAGAAACTTAAGGAATGGGTAGTGGAAAGTATTTGGGAGTAATTAGGATATTATTTGGGAATTATTAGGGAAGATAGACATTTCTTCAGAAAGCATAGCTAGTAGGATAAAATGAAAGTGGAGTTTAAAAATAGGGTAGAAATAAAATTAAAAAGATATGGTTAAGAAGTAACAAAAATTGTTTAGAGGGACTGACAGAGGTTAAAGTATTGCAGAATAGGGGGAATCGCAAAGAACAAGAGGCGCAACTGCAGAGTGATAAAGATTTGCTGTTAAGCAAATAGCTCCAGAGCACAAAAGCTTTTAGCACAGCAGCTCAGGCAACATAAAGTAGAAAGGGTTGTTGCCAAGTTTAGGGAGCCTATAATAAAGAAAATAACCAAAGATCCTGCAGAGATAGGTATTACACATATTTCAAAAATGTTACGAAAATATGTATAAAACAAAGAAATGTGGAAATCAAGAAAAAAGTATAAATGGAAATGTGTTTGGAAGAATTAAATATGCCAAGATTAGAGGTAAGTGAGGCTCAATTATTAACAGAATAGGAGGAGATGAGTTAAAAATGGTGATGTATAACCAATCTGCAGGAAAGTCTTCAGAAATAAATGGTATTCATTTGGAAGTTTGGAAGCTAGGAGGAAAGAAAGTTATAGAGATCTGGAAGGTTTTGTTTAACAGTATTTTAAAAGGAGGAAAAGTACCAACATCCTGGAAGAAAGCTGTGGTGGTGGTAATACCTACAGATGGTACAGACCCATCAGATCTAGCTACATATAGGCCCATTTTGATTCTAAACCATAATTGTAAAATGTTTGTCTGTAATGGCTAAAAGAATGGCAGATGTGATGCCAGTATTGATATATATGGATTACTATGGTTTTGCGGAGGGGAGGCAAACATTTGACAGCATTAATGGAACAATGATGATTCAGAGGGAATCAGAATGTGAGAAAATACCACTGTTGTTCGTGGGTCTTGACCCAGAGAAAGCATTAGACAAGAGTAAGCTGGGATTTTATGAGTAGCACAATGGAGGCATTTGCATTGCTTTTCACAATAATAAGGTTGATTAGGAGGATATATGAGTAATTAGAGGCAAAACTTAAAGTGTGGGAGAGGTTCCTCTCTGGTAAGTTGTTTGAATAATGGAACCATGCAGGAGTTTTTGTTATTTGCATTATATTTAGAACCATTAGCAAAGAAAATAAGGAACTCAGAAGTTCAAGGATATAATTGGCATGGTATTTGCAGGCAAAATTATTTTGTACACGATAACACCAGAAAAGGACATTTTAGTGTCGTGAAACATTCTGAGACAGCTGTGTCTTTTCAGGATACAAAATTAATGAAGATAAAACAAAGGTAGTAGTTGTAAACTATGTATCTACACATAAATTGGTTTAGCAACACCCATATTTATGGGGACATGGTAAAATGAAATACTTAGAAATATGGGTTAAAAATTATTCTGTTTTGGCAGCTAAGGATATGTGAGTAGAGACTAAACAAAATAATACAAAAACTGAGAAACTGGAAGCTCTGTTTTATGGATATGGATAGCAAGATACAAGCCGTGAAAATGTTTTTAGTATCTTTAGTTTTATACACAGGTCAGCATAATTTTATCAGCCAGAGGAGAAGTTGTGGATAGCAATTAATAAAGATTTAAAGGATTTTATCTGGGAGTGAAAGAGGATAAGAGTCAAGTGAGATAAGTTGATCCTTTCAAAAGAACAAGGTGGTTTGGGATTTCGTGATTTGAAGGGGTATTTCAGAGCTACACAGTTAAAGCTCCTATACATAGCACAAGCAGAAAATTGTAATAAGGTGAATAACAATATAACAATAACCATACAGAATAGTATATTCATAATGTAGCAGAAAGTGTTCTAAGAACTAAGCCAGCACAGGAATGGAGAAAGGAGAGTCTTCTGATGGGGATGAGTGCAATTAGGGGTACACAGAATAGGCAAGAGGGGCCAAAATTTACTGGAGAAAACTGGCAAAAGAACCAAGATGCTGGGAGCAAATAATTAGAGCAGGGAAAGGTAAAAGAATAGGAAGTGGTCGATAATACATCTGGACTGCAAGCTAGAGGTTGCCTTCCCTGTCAAGAATAGGTATCAGAGTATACAGAGTATAAGCAAAGAGAATGGAATAGAGGGATCCTAAGGGAGAGACCAGCACTATAATAGACTAGTAGAATCTAGAAAAGAAGCTGCTATTAAAAAAGGGATAATTAGTAGGGTATATGCAGTATTGCAGGATAACTATAGGAATCAATCAAAGGAGGTTAGAAAGGATTGGTAAGAGAGATTGGATAAGCAGTTGGACAAAGAAGCAATGGGAGGATATAAGTATGGCTCACAAATATGCAACAAAGTCTAGAAGGCTTAAGATTTTTAATTGGAAATGTTTGTATAAGTATTTTTATATCCCAGGCAGACTCCACAGAATATTTCCTCAGGTAGATTGCAAATGTTGAAGGTGTGATGAGGAAGAAATAGGTTAACTGAGAACATATTTTTGGGACTGTAATGAGTTGTCAGACTTTAAAAAAATTCCTGCAGACTAGTCTATCAGAAATACTGGATGTGTAATTTGTAACTAAGGAAATTATTTTTTTTTGAGCTGTTATACGAAATCGGAATTGCTTAGACATAGAAGGGCCTTGCTAAGTTTAATTCTGGTGGCTGCCAAAAAAGCAATTACTAGAAAATTAAAATCAAAGTCTAAACCAACCGTATTAGAAATAGTAAATATAGTAACAGAAATAAAAGACATGAAAGTGGGATCTTTAGAAAGGGGTAAGAGCAAGTTACACAAAAAAATGAGAATTGTGGGAACAATACACGCAGAATAATATTTTGTAGGAGGAATTGAATGAGCTATGTAATGCTCAATTGATGACTGTATAGAAGATTATATGTGATGTATAATGTTTGTAACTGAAAATATGTCAGTATTGTTTGTTTTCATTTATATAAATGTATGATTGCCTAAGTCATAAGTGATAATTCAATAAAGCTGTTTCTGGTTTAAAAAAAAAAGATCTATACATAAAATGTGTTTACTATCTGGGGGCAGCCCATTTCCAAGACGACTGTGAAGTTTGAACATCTTTTGGGCTGCAGGCCCTTTCAGGCCAACAGTCTATATTGACGCTTTAAGACCTTCCCATTTTCTTTGTGGGAGAATCAACCTCTTGGGTTCTCCATTTTCTAAGACAATGGCAGAAAAAGCCAAAGGAGAGGGACTTGAGAGAGAGAAAAGAATAGGGAAAAAGATAAGGAGAAGTCAAAAGAAAAAGAGGTTGAAAAGGAATCTGAGGAGGTCTCCAGATCCCATACGAGCTGCTGGTCCAGTTTCCAAACTGCCTAAACCATTGGATCTGTCACCTTCATTCTCATTTGGGCCAGAGCACATACAAATATTTTCACCAATCCCCACCCCATCCTGCTTGTGGAACAGAGATTTTCACCTGAATCAACCACCCCCTCAGCTCTGTTCTTTGATCCTTCAGCAGTGAGGTCCTTCATATGTCCTCCAGGCTGCCCTCAATGGCCTCTTCTTTTGTGTTGGTGCTGTCATCAAGGAGTTTATTCAAAGCAGAGTGGGCAGGATGATGCAGACATTCCTGAGGATTTAGATACAGATGAGAGTTCTCCTTATTCCTGCTGCACCCAGGGCACTGGGAACACACTTTTCCACCCCTTCCTATTTCTCCTTCACCAGTCTGACTTTTGGATCTGGTGGTTTTGAACCCAAGTTTTCCTGGTGGAATCCCTTTTTCAGAGCTGGAAGACTGGACGTCTTAGACTCTTACAATGTCTCTCACATGCTCAACTTCAACAGCGTTAGAGGTCAGTGTTGGTGATTTGGATAGAGACCGTGACACTTGGATCTGTCCCTTTTCCTCAGTACATCAGTGATAAATAGCTTGGCCCCAGTGATTGCTTTGAAGCTGAGCCAGACAGTGTCTTGAGAGGATCTCTTGTCTGTATCCTCAGATCCCAAGAGAATTCCTTTGAGACCAGTCTCAACATTGGCCTTCAGGGCATTTAAAAAAGCTCTCTCATTATCTAGCGAAAAGGTATCCCATCCTCGCTCAGCTCTAGCCTGATCCCCTTAGGCATCTGCAGTATCTCCTCCACATTGTTTTATACTTTCAGGAAAGCTAACTTCAATGGGCCTCAACAGAGCTTGAGAGTTGAGTTCCTCTTCAACTTCTGATTCTTCCCTAGATTGAGCCACCATGAAAGAGCATAGGAAGTACTCCTGCAAAAGGAAGTATTTAGACTCCCAAAAGGAATCTCTTACTGAGGACACTGATTTTGATGAAGGGTCCCCAAGTCACCCCCCCCCCATGGACATCCTGGAATTACGCCAGCAAAGAAGAAGGGAAGGGCTGGTCCACTGACAGTCCATCCCAAGAGGAATCCATATTTTTCAAGACCTTTGGACCAGGCCCATTTAATTCCTGGGTAGTCCCCAGAGCAGACGATCTAATTGATCTGATGTCCCAGTGGACATGAAAGGAGCAAGGTGTGGTGTAGCCCATACCCTGCAAGCTCAACAGAATTTTAGTTTTGTGCTGGAACAGACCGAACTGGAGCAAGGGGCCTGCACTAGTTGTCATCATGGTGGCAGTGGCCATGAAGAAAGAGCTCTCAAGGGCAAGCTTCTCTGCCAGTCCTCCAAACAGGGAGTCTCAAGCCTTGGACAGACTTAGAAAGTGAACTTAAACTTGCACTGAATTGTCTTGCACACCTAACAAGATTTCAGAGGGACTTGACCAAAGAGCTGTCCAAGTCCTTCTCGGGTACCATGACATTGGAGTCCTGCAGAACCATGGATTAACAGCATCCTTACAATCCAGTTAGAAAGTGCCTATGTGACATTTTCCCAGTGCAGCAGGTGGCACATCTAAAGCAGTAGAAACCAGCCTTGCCATATGCCGACATACCTGCATGCATCTCTGCTTGTTTGCAGAGAACTTTAAAATGCCCTTTTTGAGTGCTCCCTTTGACAGGTCCACCCTGTTCGTGCCAAAAGTTAAAGACATCCTCACCAAAAGTGAACAGATAGCAAAATTCTGTCTGCTGTCAGCATCACCTTTTCCACTTCCTGAAAGGGCTTTTTCCCAGAACCAAAAGGATGGAAAGAGGCTGTGGTTCCATAAATGGGTTTTGCACAGTGCACTTCTGGAGACAGAAACCTCTCAGGGGCAGAGGGGGTAACAATAATGGATGTCACCCTAGTGCCAGAGATGGTCTGCAGAACCAGCAGTTTTGAGGCCCGTTCACCAACAAAACCCTTCCAGCACTCCTGAAAGGTTGCCCAACTGCCGCATTCTGAAGGCAGTTGAGGGCAACTCTCTGCACAATTTGTGGATCCAGAAACTAGTAACCATTTTACCTGTTCTGAGGAAGGATGACTGGATAAACTTGGTGGATTTGGAGGACTTCCTACTACCACATAAAAATAACCACGCAGTCCAGGAGGTACCTTTGCTTTTGGCTGGGAGCCAGTCACTTTCAGTTTGGAACACTGCCTTTTACCCCCCACCTGATGTTCACCAAATGAATGGCAGTGGTTATAGCATACGTTAGACTGCAGGGGTTCCGGGTATTCCCCATATCTAGACAACTGGCTCATAACTGCCACAACGAGAGATCTGCTAATACAAGTCAGGTACTCCTTGCTCCAGTTATACTTCCACCTAGGGATCATAAATAACCTGGTGAAGTCCAAATTAATGCCAGTCTAGACAACAGAATTCATAGGATGCCATTCAGACAATGCTTTGCAGATAGCCAAACTTCTGGAATCAAGATTAGTCACTCTGCATCTACAGGCTTCCCTGTTTCTTTCCCACCAAAATCCCATGTCAAGATCCATCCTGTGTCTTTTGGGCTCTATGGCAGCATTCAGCATCCTTGAAACCCTTCCATATCACTATTGCAGTATTCTTTACAGTAGAGGTCCCCTGGGTAGCATGAGGTCCAGCCAGTATACAAAAGCCTTTAGGATGTAATGGGTAATGCCGTATATCACACATTTGCTTTCCACACATGTTGTAGGTCATAAAGGTGACATCTGGATGTACCATCTTCAGAACTTCTTTGCAGCCAGTCCGAACACCATCTTCAGTATGAACATGTGTTCATCTGATGGTTTCTAGCACTTCAGATAAGTGCCCCATTGGGTTTTTTTTACTTTATTATTTTACGTTTGCCTTGTTTTTTGGTTGTTGGGTTTCATGTCATCCAGAACTGGGAAATGCCAGTGGTGGAGATATATTCCCCATAAAGATCGTCATGAGCTGTGTTTGTCATATTTAGACCCATGACCATACATCTTGTACCTAAGACATTGCAGATTCGGCTTTCTTCCCTTGCGGTTTACTTAAAGAACCAACAACTTTAGCTGTTGGCTAAGGGTGCCATGGAATGATCTTCCCAGGCCGGTGGTCAGCCGTATGCAAAGAAGAAAGCTTGGTCTGATTCTTCGGCTGTATCACCTCCGCCAGACTTTACTCTTGAGGCTGGTGAAAGCCCAGAGAAGCATCTGGCTTTTCTGTCTGATTCCTCTGCCATGACTGATTTGGATGCTGGCATGGATCCAACGCCAAGGATGTCCATGGTAGATGTTCTTCGTGTTTCACTGTTGCAGTCATTACACTTGGGTTATCCTGCTGGCAGGCTACCCTCAGTCGACCTGAATTCCAAAGTCTAGGTCCGGTGTTGGTTGCTGTCGCCTCTTCCCTGACGTCAGTGCACCAGGGGTATAAAAGATGCAGCCGGCGCCATTTTCTTCAGTCTTTCTTGCCGCGTGGTGCCCGAAGCATAAGCAGTTTGCAAGTGCCGGTCGGCCGACTCCTGAGATTTTCGTGTTCGAATTTCAGATCCGAAGTCTTCATTAAAAGCTAAGTACCCCATTGGGGAAACTTTTTTCTTGCTCCAGACCAAAGTCAGAAAAAGTTAATAATTGTATTTCTTGTGGGAAGCAAATACCTCATAAGGACTTTCATTCTTACTGTATTCCTTGCCTAGGCCCTGACCATGACGTTGCTAGTTGTCGGTTTTGTGCTAGATTTAACCAACGCACTATTAAGCGTTGGTACGATTTTGCATTACACTATTTTGGCAGAAGATTTAATTATACAATTTTGTCGGACAGCCATATGACTACCGGAATTCACAAGAAATGCAAAGAAAAAGAAAAGGACAGGCATCCGAGGTCCAAACTGATGACGAGGCTTCTTCTAAGCCAGTCGCCGGTTCTCAGTGAGGCGCCTTCACAGCCCCTGACGCCCACTACTTTAGACCCGCAGGCCGCTACCAACTCCCACGTGGAGTCGCCAAGGCCGCTGGAGGCTGAAGGTATTGGACCTTCAGAGACTATTCCCTCAGATGGGTCCGGAGCCGCTGAGCAGGCATCGGCTTCTGAGGGTGTTTTCAGACCAACTCAATTATACATTAAAACAACTTCAGCTTCAAAGGCAAAGACTAAAGCACTCTTAAAGACAAAGAAATAAGTACAACAGCCTCATGGACAGGCCTCCATGCAAAAAAAAAAAACAGATGCTCAAAATGGCCGAAGACTTAATTACTTTGATCAGAGGTTCCCATCACCCACCTGATAAAAGGCCTAGGCAAGAGGCAGAGTATGAATCTTCAGATCAGGTTTCCATGTCATCTGATTCCTCTTCTGATCAGGAATACTCTCTTCCTCCCTATGAGGATTCTGATGCTGAAGAATCTATCCCTTCAGCCTCTTCTCCTGAGGATTACTCTTTTTGGGGAAACCTTGCATACCATGAAGGGAGCATTTCCACTGGGAGAACCAAGATTTTTCAGAATCTAAGAAAAGGCTCAGAGACTTCCTTTTACTACCACAACACAGGTCTCTAGCTATTCCACCTGTGTTAGACATTGTTGATGATGTATTTTCAGAGTCCTGTCTGACCCCTGACTCCTTACCTCCAGCTCCAGTTAAGCCGGACAGGTACTACAGGGTTCCTGACTCTCATAGATTCCTTTTCAAAAACCCCACTGCTGACCCAGAAACTATCTCTCAGGGTCCCAAAGGGGTCAAGGCTTCCGCTGCAAAAAAACCCTACCCCCTCTGACAGGGATTCTATGGCATTGGACAGATGGGGAAAAAAGATTTACACTTCCGCTACCTTGGCTATAAGGGCTTTAAATTGTCAGTTTCATATGCTCAAATATCAGCAATATATTATGTCACTGCTTAAACAAAAAATGTTGACAAATTCTGAATGTGCAGAAAACAAAGAAATGCAGGATTTATTGCATGCAGCTGAACAAGTTGGAAAGCATACTTTGCAATGTGGTTTTGATTCTTTGGAGGCCTCCTGCAGAGCCGCTGTTACGGGTTCTGTCATCAGGAGGCATTGGCTTGGTTAAAGGAACAAAGTCTGCCTGATCATGTCAAAGCAAAATTATTAGATGCCCCATTACAGCATGAGACTTTGTTTGGTGTTAAAGCAGAAGAGGTGCTAAAGAAAATGGAGGACAAAGCTAAATCTATGCAAAAGGTTAAGGATTACTTGCAGGTTCAGCCTCCAAGATTTAGCAGACACTGACCTACAAAGAATTGGTCCTTTCCAGTGTCAGACAGACCAGAAAGGGGCAGATACAGATGCCCAAGAGGCAGATCCCAGCCCCAAGGTTCGTGCAGGTCTAAACAATGGGGTGCTTCTACCTCCAAAAGTGGAGAAGACAAATCACAGCCATACAGGAAACAGTCCCAATGACTTCCCCCTGCCTGCACCAAGCACTTATCTTCTGGCAGCACCTTTAGGGGGGAAATAGCACTTTTTTTCTCAAAACTGGCACATAATAACCCAGGACAAATGGGTCCTAGACATAGTGTCACAGGGCTACAAGGTTCACTTCCATACCCTGCCAAGGACAAACGGTTGGCCAGACCTGCCAAAACATCAATGGGCAGATGCACAAAAGCAAGTCTCATCCCTCATGGACATGAGGGCCATTCAACAAGTACCAGAGCAAGAGCAGGGACAAGGATTTTATTCAACACTGTTCGTGGTACCAAGAAAGGACAAGACCTGGAGACCAATACTGGACCTATCTGTTCTAAACACATTTCTGGATATACCAAAATTCAAAATGTTGACTCTACAGCAACTTCTACCCATGCTGGGCAAGAAGGCTTGGCTTGTGACTTTAGACCTAAAAGAGGTATACCTGCATGTCCCAATCAGACAAACATGCAGAAGATACCTCAGATTCAAAGCTGGCTCAATGCATTACCAATTCTCTGCACTGCCCTTTGGCTTATCTACTGCGCCCAGGGTCTTCACAAAGTGCCTGGCACCAGTAATTGCATTCTGCAGATAGAGAGGAATACAAATATATCCTTACTTGGATGACTGCCTCATTCAAGCAGAGAACAAGGACATTCTACTACGGCATCTGGCATTTGTAAAGAGATTTCTAACAGGCCTAGGGTACACAGTCAACGAAAAGAAATCAAAACTAGTACCCTCTCAAGAGATAATATTCCTGGGTGCAAGCTTAAATACAACTGCCCAGATGGCTTATCTCACGCCAGACAAACAAAGGCAACTGACTACCTATTTCAGCCTGTTGGCAACAAAGGCCCAGTTATCTGCAAGAAAGATTCTGCAGGCTTTGGGCTTCATGGCATCCTGCATTCTACTAATTCCATATGCGAGACTGCATATGAGGAAACTTCAATGGTACCTAAAAAGTGTTTGGACTCAACATTGCCACAGCCTGTAAACAGTAATTACCCTCATTCCCTGCCTGCAACAGGAGTTTCGTTGGTGGACGAAGGCTTGTCACCAAAACAAGGGCAGACAGCCATTCACTTTACCCCCAGCCAGGCAGACATTAACAACGGATGCATCAGATTATGCCTGGGGGGCCCACATGGCAGGAAGATGTATTCAAGGCACATGGTCCACAAACCAAATGCATTTACATATCAATCAAAAAGAGATGCTAGCTGTTCAGAATGCCCTGACAGCCTTCAAGGAACTATTTCATCCGGGACAACTACTGATAAAGACAGACAACACCATGGTCATGTGGTATATAAACAAGCAGGGAGGCACTCATTCTTACCCCCCTTTGCAGACTAGCTATGACTTTTTGGGACACAGCATTGACTTGCCAAGTACATCTGCAGGCACAATTCCTGCCAGGAAAGATAAATACTCTGGCAGACGAACTAAGCAGATACCTCATGGATCCCCACGAGTGGAAATTGGATCCACAAGTCTTCAGCATGATAACAAGGAAATGGGGATGCCCGGATATAGATCTATTTGCCTCTCCTCACAACTACCAACTAAAAAGATTCTGCACAAGGACTTATCACAGACAACCATGGAAAGTGGGCACCCTATCTTTCAGCTGGAAAAGCTTAGTGGTATATGCCTCTCCTCCACTGCCTCTCCTCCCCAAGGTACTCCTAAAGGTCAGACAAGAGAAGCCAAAGATGATACTGATTGCCCCAGACTGGCCCCGCCAGCACTGGTATCCAATCCTAAAGAACTTGTCTCAATGCCCGGCTTGGACCTTGCCTCAAATACCTCATCTACTATCCCAACAAAACAATCCGATCCTGCACAGCCAACTAAAGACCTTAAATCTGGCAGCATGGCAGATAATATAGTGATACAAAACGCACCTCTCACTAAAGCTGTAATGGATGTCATTTTGGAGGCCAGAAGGCCTAGCACCAGAAATTCTTACACTAGAAAATGGAAGAGATTCTGTGCTTGGAACCAGGCACAAGGAATTGACACAGCTGTAACAGATATTCCTCAGATTTTGCAATACTTAACTGAGATGTTGGACAAAGGCCTATCCTTTTCATCAATTAAAATTCATGCCTCTGCCATTTTGGCTCATTACAATACAGAGCCACCAATCTTTTCTCATCCCTTGTTAAGGCAGTACCTCAGAGAAGCCAAAAACTTAAGGCCTCCAAGGAGATCACCAATACCAGCATGGGACCTCAATTATGTTTTGGAAAAACTCACCCTGCCTCCTTTTGAGCCAGCCGCTACAGCTGATATAAAGTTTTTATCTTGGAAAACAGCTCTGCTCCTAGCAATAACCTCTGCAAGACGAGTCTCAGAGCTGCAGGCACTCATGGCTCGTGGAACCTTTTATCATTTTTTATCCAGACAGGGTCTCTCTGAGGACAAACCCGACATTTATGCCCAAGGTAGTGTCCAGTGTGGCCCTTAACCAAACTATTCATCTGCCTACTTTTTATCCAAACCCACAGAATAAGGGGGAGAGAATTCTGCATTCTTTGGACATACACAGACAGCTACGCTTCTACTTGGACAGAACCAAAGCTTTCAGAAAGACAGAGCAACTACTAGTGGCATATGCTGCAGGATCACAAGGAAAGGCTATCTCAAAGCAGACTATTTCAAAGTGGATAGGCCACTGCATTCATTTCTGCTATTCACAACATGGCAAGCCAGTGCCTAAGGGCATTAGGCCACATTCAACCAGAGCAGCAGCCACTTCAGCAGCCTTCCTCAGGGGACTACCAACCAAAGACATTTTAGAGGCTGCTACCTGGAGTTCAGTGCACACCTTTATAAAGCACTATCATTTACCACTCTACTCTAAATCCAGAGCAGGCTTTGCCACTGCAGTTCTGCAGGGCCTCATAACCGCTTCTAATGCTATTTAGCGCCAGCCTCCCAACCATAGCTTTGGGATTCAGCCCAAGTGTAATGACTGCAACAGTGAAACACGAAGAACATACTACAGTTGTGTACACTTACCGTAATTGTAGATGTTCGACTGTATTCACTGTTGCAGTCCTGGTTACCCACCCACCATCCCCCATATCTTTGCTGCAACTTATCAGCACTTCTCTAATCTATACAACCTATGTGGTGTATTTGCTTGTAGATGAAGGTATTATATATTTTGGTACATGCATATTTTATTGGCATATTTTTAGCCTACCCTTTTGGGGGCACCTGACATCTGTGGCAAGAAAAACTGAAGAAAATGGCGTCAGCTACATCTTTTATACCCCTGGCGCACTGACGTCAGGGAAGAGGCGACAGCAACCAACGCCGGACCTAGACTTTGGAATTCAGGCCAACTGAGGGTAGTCTGCCAGCAGGATAACCCAAGTGTAATGACTGCAACAGTGAATACACTCGAACATCTACATTTATGATAAGTGTACACAACTGTACTTTTTACAGACATCTGCTTCAGATGTACAGGGGCAACCGCGGCCAGTTATTATGGAAGAGCCTAGGAATGTTCTTCAAATTTTAGTGAGGGAAATGGTTCCGACTACCATTATTGAAGTTTTTACATTTCTGTATTGCTTCCTGGGAATTTTAGATGTTCATCGTGCATACAGCTGCAGTCATAACAGATGGGTTCCCCTGCCGTCAGATGGGTCCTCGGTCGGCCGAATTCCAAAGTCTGGGTCTGGCGTCGGTTGTTGTCGCTTCTTCCCTGACATCAGTGCGACAGGGGTATAAAGGAACCAGACGACGCCATTTTCTTCAGTCTTTCTTGCCGTGCGGTGCCCGAAGCAGAAGCAGTTTGCAAGTGCCGGTCGGCCAGCTCCTGAAATTACGAAAATTTTGAAACCGAAGTCTTCTTGAAAGCTAAGTACCCCGTTGTGGAAACTTTTCTTGCCTCAGACCGATGTCAGACAAAGTTAATAATTGTATTTCATGTGGGAAGCAAATACTGCATAAGGATTTCCATTCCCTCTGTATACCTTGTTTAGGCCCAGACCACGACGTCTCGGTCTGTCGCTTTTGTGCTACATTTAACAAACGCACCATTAAGCATTGGGCGGAGTTCGCCCAGCATTATTTTGGAAAAGCATTTAACTATATTATGTCGTCGGATACTCCGACTCCAGTTTTGTCTAAAAAATGCAAGGATAAGGACTGACACACGAGGTCCGCAGCCTCTTCCGACACCACGCCAAAGCCGGCTACACGTGGTCCGGTTCTCAGCGAGGCGCCTACGCAGCCCCTGACTACCGACGACACTACATTGGCGGTGTCTCCTGTGCCCGAGGTTGCAGGCTCCTCGGCCCACACCCCGACTACAGATACCGAAGCCACTCTTGGCGTTGAAACTCAAAATGTGGACAGGTCTACCTCCACTCAAGGTGTCTTCAGACCTTCTTTCTCCATCAAGGCTTTCACTAAGTCTAAAGCAGTCATGCACTCTAAGAGACAAGCTACACAGGGCCCATCTCCAGGCCCCATGCCTAAAAAGCAGATGCTTAAAATGGCTGAGGATTTAATTACTCTTATCAGGGGTTCTCAACCCCCACCGGACAAAAGGCCCAGAGTGGAGGAAGAATCCCCCTCCTCTGATCAGGGCTCCATTATTTCAGAGCACTCTGATGATCAGGAACATTCTTACTCCCCTTTTGAAGACTCTGATGCGGAGGAGTCCATTCCTTCTGTATCCCCCCCAGAGGATTACTCATTTGGGGAAACTCTGCATACTTTAAGGGAACACTTCCACTGGGAAGGCCAAGATTATTCTGATTCCAAGAAAAGGCTTAGGGAATTTCTCTTACTACCTCAGCACAGGCCTCTGGCCATACCTCCTGTCTTGGACATCCTAGATGATGTTTACTCGGAGGCCTGCCTTAACCCGGACTCTCTGCCTCCAGCCCCAGTTAAGCCTGACAGGTACTACAGGGTTCCTGACTCACACCAATTTCTATACAAAAGCCATGCTGCTGACACAGAAACCATCTCACAGGGCCCCAAGGGAATTAAGGCCTCCACTGCTAAAAATCCATTACCTTCCGAGAGAGATTCCAGATCCTTAGAAAGGTGGGGAAAAAGGTATATACCTCGGCTACCTTAACCATGAGGGCCTTAAACTGTCAGTTCCATATGCTAAAATACCAGCAGTTTTTGTTATCACAATTGAAAAGTAAAATGTCACAACCTGAACAACCAGACTTGAAGGAGTTGCAGGATTTGATGCATAGTGCAGAACAAGTGGGTAAGCATACCTTACAATGTAGTTTTGATGCTCTAGTGGCCTCATGTAGAGCTGCTGTTACAGGATCAGTCATACGTAGACATGCCTGGCTCAAGGAACAAACCTTGCCTGATCATGTCAAAGCTAAATTACTAGATGCCCCTCTTCAAAAGGATGTATTATTTGGTGCTAATGCTGAGGAGGTATTAAGGAAAATGGAAGAAAAGGCTAAATCAATGCAAACTGTGAAAGATTTTCTACAGGTACAACCCCCACGTTTCAGTAGAAATTGGCCTTCCAAGAATTGGTCCTTTCCAGCCACGGACAGACCCCAAAGAGGCAGATACAGGCGCCCGAGGGACAGAGGACAATCCCAAGGATCCTTTAGAGGCAGACAATGGCAAGCTCCTACACAAAGAGGTGGTGAGGATAACTCGCAATCATTCAGAAAGCAAGCCCAATGACTTTCACCTTTGCATGCCAAGCTAGACTCAAATGGCAGCCCCCTTAGGAGGAGAGCTGGCATTATTTTCAAAGAATTGGCATATTGTCACAAAAGACAGATGGATCCTGGACATTATAAACAGAGGCTACAGATTCCATTTTCACACCCTTCCAAAAATGAGAGGCATGCCAAACCTGCCACACAGTCAAAGGGCAGAGGCATAAAGGCAAATTACAGAGCTCATAGACATGAAAGCTATTCAAGAGGTACCTACGCACGAACAAGGTCAAGGTTTTTATTCCAGGCTATTCCTGGTACCAAGGAAGGGAAAAGATTGGAGACCTATTTTAGACCTGTCCATCCTAAACACATTTCTACTCTTACCAAAATTCAAGATGCTCACTCTACAGCAACTTCTTCCCATGCTGGGCAAGGAGCCTTGGCTGGTAACATTGGACCTCAAGTAAGCATACCTGCATGTCCCAATCAGACAAAATTGCAGAAGATACCTCAGATTTCTTGCAGGTTCAACCCATTATCAATTCTCTGCATTGCCCTTTGGCTTATCTACTGCGCCCAGAGTATTCACGAAATGCCTGGCATCAGTAATTGCCTACTGCAGAATTCAAGGGATACAAATATACCCTTATTTGGACGACTGCCTGATCCAAGTGGACAGCAAGCACATTCTTCTGAAACATCTGGCTTATGTAATAATGTTGTTGAGCTCTCTGGGATACACAGTCAACAAAAAGAAATCAAGGCTAATACCCTCTCGGAAGATAATTTTCCTGGGTGCCAACTTGGACACAAACACCCAGATGGCCTACCTCACGCCAGAGAAGCAGGGGAAACTATCTCAATACTTCAGAGCACTAGCAAATTGCACCAGGCTGACTGCAAGGAAAATCCTGCAGGCTCTGGGATTCATGGCATCTTGCATCTTACTAATCCCATGTGCAAAGCTGCATATGAGGAAACTTCAATGGTACCTGAAAAACATATGGTCGCAACACAGCCACAGTTTGGAAACAATAATACCACTAATACCATGTCTGCAAAAGGAATTTCTGTGGTGGGCTCAAGCATGCCAAACAAACACAGGTCTTTCATTCAGCAAGCCTCAAGCAAATCAAGTCATCACAACAGACGCCTTGGACTACGCCTGGGGGGCGCACATGACAGATCGGTGCATTCAGGGCAAATGGTCCCAAAAATAAAAGCACCTTCACATCAATCAAAAGGAAATGCTAGCAGTAATAAATGCTATTATAGCTTTCAAGGACCTTCTGCAACCAGGCCAACTATTGATAAGAACAGACAACACCACAGTTATGTGGTACATAAACAAACAGGGAGGAACACATTCATACCCCCTATGCAGACAGGCCATGTCACTTTGGAACATGGCCATGGACTTACAAATGGAACTACAAGCACAGTACTTGCCAGGCAAGGAAAACACGCCGGCAGACAACCTAAGCAGAAATATGACAGATCCACACGAATGGAAGTTGCATCCAAAAGTTTTTACAGAGATAATCCAAGCATGGGGAAGGCCAGACATAGATCTCTTTGCCTCCCACAAAAATCACCAATTGACAAAATTCTGCTCAAGGATTTTCCATCCAAAGGTCTGGAGAGTGGACGCTCTCTCTTTCAGTTGGACATCAATGACAGTTTATGCCTTCCCACCTCTTCCTCTGCTGCCCAACGTTCTATTGAAAACCAGAGCAGACAGACCAAAGATGATCCTCATTGCTCCGGACTGGCCAAGACAACACTGGTACCCACTCCTGAGGAGCCTGACGCATTCCCCACCATGGACCCTGCCTCTAATGCCTCTTCTCCTGACTCAGCACAGCTTCAAAACTCTTCGCAGCCAGCTAAAAACACTCAGTCTAGCCGCATGGAAGATTCCTTAGCATCACAACAGACCCTACTCTCCAAGGAGGTGCAGGATGTCATTTTGGAAGCCAGAAGGCCGTCAACTAGAAAAGCTTACTCTGCAAAATGGAAACGTTTTTTTGTCTGGAATGATAAAAGGGGCCAGGATCTTGAGAAACTGAATTTACCTCAAATACTACAGTACTTAGCTGAGCTGCTAAGCAGTGGACTATCATTCTCCTCCATCAAAATCCATGCCTCAGCCATTTCTGCAGAATACAACACTGATCCACCCTTATTCTCTCACCCTCTCTTAAGACCGTTCCTCAGAGGGGCTAAGAATCTAAGACCACCAAGAAAACAACCAATACCTGCTTCGGATCTCAATTTCATTCTGGAAAAACAGACCTTGCCTCCCTTTGAACCAGCTGCCTCATCAGATTTGCAATATTTGTCTTGGAAAATAGCTTTCCTTCTGGCAATTACCTCAGCTCGTAGAGTTTCAGAACTACAAGCTCTCATGGCTGTGCAGCCTTTCATCATCTTCCATCAGGACAGAGTTTCCTTACGAACCAACCCATCCTTTATGCCTAAAGTGGTATCCAGGGTAGCTTTGAATCAGGCCATACATTTACCTACCTTCTATCCTAATCCTCAAAACAAAGGGGAGAGACTACTACACGCCTTGGATATCCACAGACAACTTCGTTATTATCTGGACAGAACAAAGCCTTTCAGAAAATCAGAATAGCTCTTTGTGTCCTATGCTGTAGGAGCTCAAGGAAAGCCAATTTTGAAACAGACAATCTCAAAATGGATAGCCCACTGCATACGCTTTTGCTGTTCTTTTCATGGCAAAACTGTACCTACAGGCATCAGATCTCACTCCACAAGAGCCACAGCTACCTCTGCAGCCTTCCTCAGAGGAGTTCCTACCAAAGATATTTTGGAAGCAGCCACTTGGAGTTCTGTACATACCTTCTCCAAGCACTACCACCTACCATTATACTCCAAAACTAGAGCAGGCTTTGCCACTGCAGTCTTGCAGGGCATCCTGGCTCCTCCGAGTTCCACCTAGTGCCTACCACCCCTTTCTTAGCTTTGGGATTCTACCCATCTTTTATGACTGCAGCTGTATGCACGATGAACATAGTACAGTTTTGTACCTACCATAAATGTAGATGTTCGAGTGCTAATACAGCTCCAGGTTTCCCTCCATCCTTCCCCTCTTGGGACAGGCCTATAGGCTAACACATCCTCATACAACCTAATTGGGGTATTCATTTATGGTGTATTTGCTTGCAACTACTGTTTTTTATACTGCATTGCATTATTACATAAATTTATGTATTGCCTTCCTTCTGGGGGCACCTGACATCTGGGGCAAGAAAAACTGAAGAAAATGGCGTCGGCTGGTTCCTTTATACCCCTGTCGCACTGACGTCAGGGAAGAAGCGACAACAACTGACGCCGAACCTAGACTTTGGAATTCGGCCGACCGAGGACCTGCCTGACGGCAGGAGAACCCATCTGTTATGACTGCAGCTGTATTAGCACTCGAACATCTACATTTATGGTAGGTACAAAACTGTACTTTCTCTGCTTTGCCCTTTGGCCTCTCTACTGCCCCAAGAGTCGTCAACAAATGCCTCACTCCTGTGATTGCTTTCTGCAGGTTAAGGGGGATACAGGTCTTTCCCTACATGGATGACCTGCTGATTTAGGCCTCCTCTCCAGAAGTCTTACTTCAGCATCTACCTTTTGCCATTTCTTTCATGCAAAGCCTGGGGTTTACTGTAAATTTCAAGGTCTTTCCTGACTCCTTCTCAGGATCATGTTTTTCTGGGATGCAGGATCCAGACTGTTCCAATGCTGATATCCCTGCAAAGGACTTAACTCTCATTGCTTTCATTCAGTCCCTTCTTCTGCTGAATTCAGTCACAGCCAGAGAATTTTTGAGGGCTCTAGTTTACATGGTTTCCACCATCCCTATACTCCCTCTAGTAAAACTCCACATGAGAAAGCTCCAGTGGTTTCTAAAGTCAGTTTGGCTTCAACAGTCTCATCCCTCTTCTTCCATGCCTCATGCTGGAACTTCAGTGGTGGATTCATCAGTTGTCCCACAACCCAGGGCTCCCTTTTCATCCGCCACTCACATCTCAGGAACTTTTCACAGATGCTTTGAATGGGTGTTGGGGGGGCTTCCTTCGGCCATCTGAAGGTGCAGGGCCTTTGGTCGCCTCAGCAAAAGAAAGACCACATCAATGTCCAAGAGATGAGAGCTCTTTTGCTAGCTCTTCAGGCCTTTCATTCTCTTTTCCGTCCATGGCCCCTCATGATTCTCACAGACAATACCATTGCAATGTGGTATGTCAACAAGCAAGGGGGGAGGGGGGGTGGCAAGGTTTTATCTCCTATGCAGGCTTGCCCTTCAAGTCTGAGAGCTACCTATTTAGTATCAGGGGACCCTTCAGGCAGTTTACATTCCTTCAGATCAGATCATTGTGCAGATTTTCTGATTAGGTCCATAACACATCCCAAGAGTGGATGCTTCATAAGGATGTGTTTCTGGACGTAGTCCACCAGTGGGGTACTCCTGAAGTAGATCTGTTTGCCTCCCCTCTGAAAAGGCAACTTCCTGTCTTTTGTGCCAGACCCCCATGTCATCTGGCATGGAAGGTGAATGGCCCTCTCTTTCTCCTGGAAGGGGATGCTTCTTTATACCTTCCTCTCATCTCGAAAGTCCTGTTCAAGATAAAACTGGATGCTCCCAAAATCTTGGTGGTGACTCTCTTTTGGCCCAGACAACATTGGTTCCCTCCTGTTCTGCATCTTGCCAAGGGCAGTCATCGCAAGTTACCTCACAGGTTGCAACTACTCATAGAATACAAGGGCACCATTCATTCATCCCAATGTGTGTCTACTCTTCAAATAACATTGTGATTAATAGGGTTTTGATCCCCTATAGACATCTTTTTTTTCTGAGGACATGCTTCAGGTCCTGCAGGATGCCAGGAAACCCACTATTAGGAAATCTTACGTATCCAAATGGAAGAGATTTTCTGTTTGGTGTTTTTCTTGTAACCTGGATCCACTTACTGTGGATGTTCCTTTGGTTCTTTCTTATTTGTGTGAATTGCTCAATGCTAGGTTGTCATATTCTTCTATTAAGGCCCACCTATCAGCTGTCTCTTCTCTTCTTGTCTGCCTTTGACTCCTCTTTTAGCCTCTAGATTTGAGGCTAAGCAATTTCTTAAAGTAATCCTTCACATTAGGCCTCCTGGGACACCTGTCCCTCCTTCCTAGGACCTTAATTTTGTTTTAAAAAAATTGACTCAGGCTCCTTTTGAGCGAGCTGTTTCAGCTTCCTTTAGCATTGTTCTTGGAAGACAGTTTTTATTGTGACCCTTACTCCTGCCAGACAGATGTATGACCTGCACACCCTTATGGCTGTGCCTCCTTTTTTAGTTTTCCATAAGGACAAGGTGTCCTTTCTTACTAATCCTTCTTTTATGCCCAAGGTGGTTAATGAGTTGTCTCTTAATCAGTCTATTCATTTTCCCACTTTTCCCCATCTCCACAGTATGCTAGTGAGAAGGTTTTACACACCTTAGCTATGCATAGACAACTCTGATTTTATTTGCATAGACTAAGGCTTTTCGTAAATCCGAACAACATTTTGTTTCTTTTTATCCTAAGTCTTTAGGTTTGGCTGTTTCCAAGCAAACTGTTTCTTCTTGGATATGTAAAGCCATTTCTTTTTGCTATTCTTTTCATGGGAAGTGCCTTCCTTCAGCTGTTAAGGATTATTCTACTAGGGCTGTGGCTTCTTCTTGTGCTTTTTCCAAGGGGTTGAATACTAATTCTGTTCTTGAAGCAGCTGCCTGGACTTCTGTGCATACCTTTATCAAGTACTATAAGTTGGATGTGATTTCTGGGACCAGAGCTGATTTTGCTAGGGCCATTCTCCATGGCTTCCTATAGGGCTCTGCTGGCCCTTCCTCCTCCCTTTCATCTTGAGCTGTTGCACGCTCCCTATTGTAAAAAATACTGAAATAGTGATATGGAAGGACATAGTACAGTTGTATAAAATTGTACCATAACAGTAGAGATGTCCTTTTCTTCACTGCTGCAGTATTTGCTCCCTCCCTCTCATTACTTTTCCTTCTGGATGTGCTAGTTACCTATTCGTATTCTTGGACTGTCGTTCCTACTGGGGCTTTTCTGTTCTGAGGATGGTATGTCCAGAAGTCAACTTTATGTCCTACACTGTGCATGGGGAGCATATGTGTGACATATGGCGTACCCATTACAACCTAAAGGCTTTTGTATACTGGGCGGACATCAGGCTACCCTTGGCAGGGATCCCTATTGTAAAAAAAACTGCAACAGTGAAGAGAAGGACATCTGCTGTTATGGTAAGATTTTATGCAACTGTACTTTCCTTGTGCCATATTCTACACGAGGGTGTTAGAGTGGTCTCTGTCATTATAGTGGTCTGTTTTTCACCATCCTATGCATTTTCCAATCAAACGCATGGGGATCTACAGACAGCATATTAATTGATGGCTAAATTCTCCTGCAGCCTCTCTAGGTCATCCCTTTGATGTCCTTCAAGGATGCATCTGCAGTCCTAACAAATGGGTTGTCCTGGCATCAGGCAGCCCTTCGGTCAGCCGGATTCCAAAGTCTGGGTCTGGCCTCGGCTGGTGTCGCACTTCACCCGACATCATAGCTGCAGTTCTTCGGGTATAAAGGCATCAGCCGACGCCATTTTCCTCTGTCTTTCTTGCTGCGTGGTGCCCGAAGCAGAAGCTGTTCGCAAGTGCCGGTCGGTCAGATCCAGAGATTACTACTACCGAAGACTTCTAAAAAGCCAAGTACCCCGTTGGGGACTCTTTCTTGCCTCAGCCGATGTCAGAAAAAGTGAATAACTGTTTAACTTGTGGGAAACAAATACCTCATAAAGACTTCCACTCTTACTGCCTACCTTGTTTAGGCCCAGACCACGACGTAGCAGCTTGTTTAGCCTGTGCTTCCTTCAACCGACGGACGCTTAGACGCCGGTCGGAGTTTGCAGAGGAGTTTTTCGGCTCCGATTTTGCTTATATCATGCCGTCGGAGACTCCGACTTCACATTTAGCTAAAAAACGTAAGGAAAAGGACCGACACTCGCGGTCCGCGGTTTCGGCCGAAACCGCGGTTAAGCCAACCACGAGTGTCTCTGTTTCGGCTGAAACCAAGTCTGCGGTTCTTCCTTCGGCCGAAAGCATGCTTCCTACTACCGAGGCCTCCTCCAACATAGCTGAATCTGCTACTGAAATTCCACCTGGTCTTACTGTTTCTCAGGATTTATCAGATACTATTCCCCTAGATGTATCTACTCCTGCACGTGGAGCTGCTAGGCCCCCTGCATCCATGTCAATTAAGGCCTTTGCCAGGTCTAAAGCAGCTAAAACTTCCAAGGCCTTGCCTACTAAAGCCCCCTCACACAGGCCTAGCTCCAGTACTCAAATGCTTAGTCTAGCAGAGGATCTCATTTCTTTGATCAGGGGATCCCAGTCTCACACTGATAGGGCCTCTCAACCCCCTCCAGAGAAGAGACCTAGAGCAGAACCCCCTGAGCCAGTTTCCACTGATTACTCCTCAGATGAATCAGAAAATACAAACCCCCCGGAGGGCCCTTATTCTCCATATGAGGACTCTGATGCAGAGGATTCCATTCCTTCTGCCTCTCCTCCTGAGGAATTTTCTTTTGGGGAAACCTTGCATGCTATGAGGGAACAATTTCAATGGCAGGACCAGGATTTCTCAGACTCTAGGAAAAGGCTTAGGACTTTCTTGCATTTGCCACAGCATAGGCCTTTAGCCATTCCTCCAGTACTTACAGTTGTGGATGATGCATTTAATGATGCTTGTACTGCTCCTGACTCTCTACCTCCGGCCCCTGCTAAGCCCGACAGATACTACAGGGTTCCAGACACACATAATCACTTGTATAAGGCTCCTTTGGCGGATCCTGAAACTATTTCACAGGGTCCCAAGGCTGTAGCAGCTACCTCTGCCAAAAACCCACTCCCCTCTGAAAGGGAATCTAGGGCCTTGGAGAGATGGGGTAAAAAAGTTTATACTTCTGCTACTCTTTCGGCTAGGGCCTTAAACTGTCAATTCCACATGATTCAGTATCAGGAATTTATGTTAGATCAGTTATCTAAAAAGCTATCCTCTCCTGATCCTTTAGACAGGAAGTCACTTCAGGAAATGGTACATAACATACAGCAGGTCAGTAATCATTCCTTAAAATGCAGCTATGATGCACTGGAGGCCTCCTTTAGATCAGCTATGACTAGTACAGTGATCAGAAGGCATGCATGGTTAAAAGAGCAGTCCTTACCAGACCATGTAAAATCAAAGCTCCTAGATGCTCCCATGGATAAACACAATTTGTTTGGCTGTCCTGCACAGCAAGTGTTGAAGAAGGTGGAAGAGAAAGCAAAATCTATCCAGACAGTCAAGGATTTCTTACAGGTCCAGCCTCCAAGGTTTAGCAGGAACTGGCCTTCCAAGAATTGGTCCTTTCCAGACACCAGCAGAGCACAGAGAGGCAGGAATAGGCGCACAAGAGGCAGAGGACAATCCAGAGGTGCCTACAGGGGATGTCAGTGGCAGCCTAACAACCAGCAAAGTACTGCTGCAGACCCAGCCACTACCACTTCCACAGGACAATCACAGTGACTTGGCTCTGAAGCCGCCTACCAGGGAACAACTAGAAGCACCCTTAGGCGGAAAGCTAGCCTTATTTTCAGCAAACTGGCATTGCATTACAGGAGACAAATGGATTTTACAGACAATAGACAAATGTTACAGGTTTCACTTCCATACTCTACCAAGGAAGAGAGGAATGCCAAACCTACCTCCAAATCAAATGGCAAATGCACTTCAACAAATAGACAACTTAAAAAGGATGAGAGCTATAGAAAAGGTACCATCTATAGAACAAGGGCAAGGATTTTACTCCAGACTTTTCCTGGTGCCAAGGAAGGAAAATCAATGGAGACCTATTCTAGACCTGTCCGCTCTGAACACACACCTCATTGTCCCAAAATTCAAAATGCTGACTCTACAGCAACTTCTTCCCATGCTGGGCAAGGAGTCTTGGCTGGTAACTCTAGATCTCAAGGAGGCATACCTGCACGTCCCTATACGACCAAATTGCAGAAGATACCTCAGATTTCTTGCAGGATCAGAGCATTATCAATTCTCAGCATTGCCTTTTGGCTTATCTACTGCGCCCAGAGTATTCACGAAGTGCCTGGCATCAGTAATTGCTCATTGCAGGCTTCAGGGAATTCAAATTTACCCTTACATGGACGATTGCCTGTTACAAGCGGACAACAAAAACAAATTAACAAAAGACTTGAAAAGGGTCATTCATCTACTGCAAGCCTTGGGATACACAGTCAATATAAAAAAATCAAGGCTGTTGCCATCCCAAAGGATAACCTTCTTGGGTGCAGAACTAGACACATCAAATCAAATGGCATCCCTCACAGCAGAAAAACAAAAGCAGCTTCCACTCTACTTCTTGGCATTAACAACACAGAACCATCTGACAGCAAGGAAAGTCCTGCAAGCCCTGGGTTACATGGCATCCTGCATAATATTGATCCCACATGCCAGACTACATATGAGGAAGTTGCAATGGTACCTCAGGAGTTTATGGTCTCAGCACAAGCACAGCCTAGAAACCCAAATTCCAATAATTCCATGCCTGAAACAAGAAATCCGATCGTGGGCTCAGGCCTGTCAATTGAACAAAGGACTGCCCTTCCACAGCCCTCAACCAAGCCAGACTATCACAACAGACGCCTCAGACCTTGGTTGGGGCGCACACATGCTGGACAAGTGCATTCAAGGCTTATGGAGTCAAGACCAGCTAAACCTACACATAAACCAAAAAGAGATGCTGGCAGTAAAACTGGCAATTCAAGCATTCAGACCGTTTCTTCAACAGGGGCAATTGCTGATAAGGACGGACAACACCACAGTTATGTGGTACATCAACAAACAGGGAGGCACACATTCATATCCTCTATGCCGGATGGCAATGGATCTCTGGAATGTGGCCCTAAGCCTAAACATACAGCTCAAGGCAATATTTGTGCCAGGAAAACAAAACATACTAGCAGACATCTTAAGCAGGACTACCACGGATGCCCACGAATGGATGCTGCATCCAGACATCTTCAAATCCATCACAAGGAAATGGGGACTACCAGAAATAGACTTATTCGCATCCCCACACAATCACCAATTGAAAAGATTCTGCACAAGGACATACCACCCACTTGCTTGGAAGGTGGACTCCCTATCTTTCAGCTGGAAAAACCTGACAGCATATGCATTCCCTCCTCTTCCTCTGATACACAAGGTGCTATTGAAGATCAAAGAGGACCACCCAAGGATCATCCTGATAGCTCCAGACTGGCCGAGACAGCACTGGTACCCACTACTGAGGAGTATGTCTCGGGAACTCGCATGGCCTCTACCCTTGGTTCCTTTACTACTAACACAGAACAACTACAAAACCCTGCATCCGAACCTGAAAACACTGCAGCTAGCTGCTTGGAGCATTGCATAAGACAAAATAACCCAGATTTATCCCAAAGGGTTAAGGACATTATCTTGGAAGCTCGCAGACCCTCAACAAGGAAAACTTATTCAGCGAAATGGAAAAGATTTCTCTTTTGGAGTGCAGCAAAAGGGCAGAATGTAGCACTGGTAAACATAGCTAACATCCTGGAATACTTAGCAGAGCTTTTCCACAATGGCTTGTCCTACTCTTCCATTAAGATTCATGCGTCAGCTATTTCAGCAGAATACAACATGGATCCTCCAGTCTTCTCTCATCCTCTACTCAGGCAGTTTCTGAGAGGAATCAAAATGTAAAGCCACCAAGGAAGCCACCATTGCCTACATGGGACTTGAACTTTGTGCTAGAAAAATTGACACTCCCCCCTTTTGAACCAGCAGCAACAGCAGAATTACAGTATTTATCATGGAAAACTGCTTTCCTGCTTGCAATCACTTCAGCAAGAAGGGTTTCTGAACTACAGGCATTAATGGCAGTGCAACCCTTCCTTATCTTCCATCAGGATAGAGTGTCCATGAGAACTAATCCTACCTTTATGCCAAAGGTGGTCTCCAGGGTATCTTTAAACCAGGCAATCCACCTACCTACATTCTTCCCCAACCCACAGAACAGGGGAGAAAGACTGCTGCATACCTTGGATGTGCATAGGCAATTGCGCTACTACCTGGACAGAACCAAGAACAATAGAAAAACTGATCAGCGTCTGGTAGCATATGCCACAGGAATGGAAGGAAAAGCAATTTCAAAACAGACAATCTCTAAATGGATAGGAAATTGCATTAGATTTTGTTATTCTTATCATGGAAAGGCAACTCCAGAAAATATCAGACCTCACTCCACAAGGGCTACAGCCACTACTACAGCTTTTTTACGAGGAGTGGCTACAAAAGACATTTTAGAGGCTGCTACTTGGAGCTCCGTGCATACATTTGCCAAGCATTATAATCTACCCTTATACTCCAGATCCCGAGCAGGTTTTGCCACTGCTGTGTTGCAAGGGATCTTAACTACACCATAATCTTGTTAGGGCCTCCTCCCCCAGTTTGGCTATGGTATTCTACCCATTTGTTAGGACTGCAGATGCATCCTTGAAGGACATAGTACAGTTTTGTACCTACCATAAATGTAGATGTCCGAGAGGTATGCATCTGCAGTCAGGATTACCCACCCTCCTTCCCCTCTGTGGTACTCCTAGGGTATTTGCCCATCTTGTAGCTAGCTGGGGGAATCTATTATGGTGTATTTGTTTGTATATATGTACATACATGGTTATTTCTATTTGCTCTATGTTGTTTGGAATCATTTGCATTTATCCAAATTTAGCCTTCCTAGAGGGCATCTGGCATCTGGGGCAAGAAACACTGAGGAAAATGGCGTCGGCTGATGCCTTTATACCCGAAGAACTGCAGCTATGACGTCGGGTGAAGTGCGACACCAGCCGAGGCCAGACCCAGAGTTTGGAATCCGGCCGACCGAAGGGCTGCCTGAGGCCAGGAAAACCGATTTGTTAGGACTGCAGATGCATACCTCTCGGACATCTACATTTATGGTAGGTACAAAACTGTACTTTCTTCCTCTTCCAGCAGCCACAGTAACCATGGATGCTTCCCTTCTGGGGTGGTGGTGGTGTGTGGTATTTCAAAGGAAAGACTGTCCAAAGAACATGGTCTTTGACGGAGGCCAGTCTTCAGATCATAGTTGTGGAGATGAGGGGAGGTATCTTAGCATTGCAGGCCTTCCAGGACTCCGTTCCCATGTGTGCGATCGCTTTTCAGACAAATAATGTGCTGGTGGTCTGGTGTATGTTTTAGAGGACATGAGGTTTTGGCAATGGACAGTGTCTTCCCAGCATTTTCCGACTGTAGTGCATATCCTGAGGAAGTCCAGTTTATTAGCAGACAAGTTGAGCACGTCCTTTGGCCCCCAGTTCTTCTTTATGCTCATCCTCTGACTCCCCTCATAACTGCAGTTCTGCAGAAAGTGGCCTAGTGCTAAGAGAAGATGATCCTCATTGTCACCTTATGGTCTTAACAGATACTATTCCCCTTCCTGTGGCCTCATCTGGTGTATCCTTCCTGGGGTGCTGGATCTGCCCCAGATTTGATCACTCAACTGTCTGGCAAGCCTTACCCGGACATCAAATGTGTCAGTTTGACTGCTTGGTTTCTCCACTTCCAGTGATGGCCCAGTAATTCCAGGCTTTCATCCACTGTGATTCACATCCAGTCATCATCACAAAAACCTTTCACCAGAAAAGTTTATAGAAGCAAATGGAAGAGGTTTTTCATCTGGGCTTCTGCAAAAGTCTGGATCCTTTCTCTGCTCCCTTAACACTGGTTCTAGATTTTCTAACAGGTCTTTCTTGTGCAGGAGCTGTAGCAGATATTTTTCATACCAGATTTAAGTATTCTACCATAAAAGTTAAGCTGGCAGCTGTCTTGAATTTTCATGTTGGTGAAGATCATACTCCTGCTGTCTTATTAAACTAAGGCCTTTTCACAGGGTTCTTTCTCCTACTGCCTTCACTAAGGGACCATGTTCCACCTTGGGATGTTACTATTTTACTACAGGCTTCAACAAAACACCCTTTCCTTTTGAAACTGGAACTACTACAGAATTGAAGTCCCTTTCTTTGAAAGCTTTTTCTGGTGGCAGTTACCCTTGCCAAGGAGGATCTCCAAACTCCAAGCTTTGTCAAGCAAACCACCGTATTTAGTCTTTCACGAAAATAGAGTTTCTCTCTGAAGAAATCCTAACTTCCTTTCCAGAGTTGCTTCTGAGTCTGCTGTGAATCAGGTGATTAATCTCCCTGTTTTCTTTCTTAATTTCTCAAACAAAGGTAAACATCTCCTACATTTGTTGGATGTTCATCAGTTGTGCTTTCTGTTTACATTGTACGAAGGACTTAAGAAAATCTGACCAGCTTCTTCTCTCTTTTCCTAAACTTAAAGTGAGAACTATTGTCTGAATGCTTTGTTTGTCTATAGAGCCAAGGAAATGTTGCTGCCTCACACACCTAAAACCCATTCATTTAGGGCAGTGGCAACCTCTACTTGATTCTCTAGTGTCCCTGTTGGTAATGTCTTGCTGTAAGTACTTTGGTCTACAGTGTATACATTTATCACTCATTACAAGCTGGACCTACAGTCTAGGTCTAGGGTTTTGTTTGGCTCCACCATCCTTTGAAATATCCTTCCAAGGGTCCTCCCAGGGTGTTGAATGGAAAAGACAACATTGGATATGCAAGTTATGTACTTAATGTAAAAGACTCGGCCCGTGTTGTCTTCTTCCATTTGTTTCATATTTTTCTCCCTCCACCCCCTGACAAATTGTCACTGTTTTGGGCTCTCGACTGACTGTACTAAACATGCCCAGTGCTTTGTCTTACAGTGTGGGACAGTTTCATTGTTGTTTTAGGCCCTTCCTGTTTTTATAATATAGGAGAAGCTTTTGGTATAGGCAGGCAAACTCGATCTGAGGAATTGTGAGGGCAGAGGTGAATTATGGCTAGAAGGGAGGAGACTCGACCTTTAATTCAAAGGTCTGAATGTTGCTGGCATAGGATCTGGTTGGATCTGATGCACCCCAAGGTTGAGATGGACAGAAGAAGACAACATGGATCTAGCATTATCGTAAGTATATAACTTTTGTGTTTTTCTTGACATCTATGGCTGATCTAACTATAGGAGTTTACCCCTTTCATCCTAATGTGCTCTCACTTCAGTGTTTGTTATGTATGTGCATGGAGGGGTGTATCTTGATGAAAGCCATTTTTTCCCCAGCAAATGGCTTTCACTGAAGAATTCTATTGATATGCGAATTTTTTAGAAATTCATTTTGACAGACTTGATATATGAGCAGATTATTCAAGACTGAAAAACTTAATTGCATTCTCTGCATATTTTCTTTGTAAATTTTGGTTCAGCACTGGTTGACTGCAAAGGCATGTACCAGTTATTTCTTTTCCCTAGACCATATAGGATAGCCCTGTGTAAAACTGAAGCATAAAAGTTGTTATTCCCATAAACATTCAAGTTTCTAAGCAGATATATGGTGAAAAGGGGTCACACTGGATCATTTTGATGTACCAAGGTCTGTAAAAGTAATTTCCTTTCAAATTCAGAAAAAAAATGTGTATTAAAATAGTGTATAAGCAATATTAAAACAATCACTTATTGAAATATAAACATATTCTTAAAAATATTTTCAATCTTTTAAACAAGCTGCAGGTTTAATAGCCTTATATAACAACCCATCATGGGCAGTGCTGGAACTAAAATACTGTGACCTGATGGGCAGGCTATGACAGATTTAATGTAAAATGTACAATTGCTTGCTGCTATCCTCCCCTGCCTTGCTTCTAGATGCTATACGCACCACTTATCTTACTGAGTAAAATGTACTTTCTGCATTCCTCAGCATCAATACCACAAACAATTTTCTCAACAACAGACTTTGCTTTAAAAAAGGTACATTTAATGTTTAGTTAAGGAAAGTTCCACCCACCAGTGTAGTTGGCCTTAGCCTAGAGTTATTCCTTTTTCCCATACTATAACCTAGATATTTTTAACACACACATGTGCTTCAGTAACTTTGACTTTTTTCACTTGCTTGCCCATCACAGATGATGAAAGTGTCACAATTTTTTGTATTGAGATCTTGCATTATTTCAGAAAGGAAGTTCTCTCAGTCTGCATGACCTAGGCTGGACAGCGGATAGTGTAGTTTTCACTGTTGGTTGCCAACTACAGTTTTTTTATCTGTTTTTTTTTTTTCCACCTTCCTGTTTCATTTATTCTATCCATCTCGGTATCCCTATCCATTGCTAGGTCTACCTGCTTCTTTTCTCCCCTGGACTTCGTTGTGTGAGCTGGTTTAGGTGTGGATCTTAAGGGTCCTACGGGTGGTACCAACAACTGCTTCTGCTGCTGCAGAAGATTATTATGACCTACCCTTATTTCCCTTCCCCCTCAATACAGCATTCATCATCAAAGTCTAAGAGCTACTTCCCTGTATAGGTTCATAGGTTCATACTAGGCTATCTGCCCTAGGGCATTTATAAGCCTAGCCAGAGTTGTGTGGCTTTCACCACCCCTTAGGTTGAAGAATACTATACCCATTAGTTTGCTGTGCGTCTGTCCAGCAGTGATACAGAGATGATCCCCGGGGTAAACCTACGATCTCCCATTCCCTGGTCAAGATTCCTCTTGAACAGAGCCAGCAAGGTGCTCTGTCTCACATGGACCGGGATTCTGTTCCACAGCATAGGGAGTCTCTGGGTGATGAATCTGTCCCTCCAGTACGTCCTATTTATATCCGTGTTGAGGTTTAAGTCTCTTGCTCTTGTGGCTCTGGTGGATTTGGATTTTTTGAGGTGGAGCATGTTCATTAATTCCGGGTTGGACATGGCCTTGTATGTCAGGCACAGGTCACCTCTGAGCAGACGGTATGCGACTGAATAGAGCTGGAGTTTCTTCAGTCGGGCAACATATGGCATATTTTTGAGCCCCTTTATCCTTTTGGTGAGGAACTTTTGGGGTCTTTCCAATTGCTGCAGGTGTCTGGTAAGATACATTCCGAATGGGGCATTGTACTCAATCATTGGTCTGATAAGTGAAGAGTACAGGGGAACAATGACCTCCCTTGATCTGGATGTGAATCCCTTCATAATCAGGTGGGCAATGTAGAAGGTCCTCCTAACCACTTTGGCAATGTGAGTGTCAAAAGAAAGGTTACTGTCAACTTGGGTCCCCAGGTCCCTGATAACCTCTTCTGTGCTTAATGGATTGCCACCTATGTGGTAACTTGGGGTTACCTTGTTTTTATCAAAGGGTATGACTATACATTTTTTGGCGTTTAGCTTAAGGCCATGGCTCTGGCACCAGTTATCCGTTTCTATGAGACCTCTCTGAAGGATATCTTTGTCTGATGGATTTTCAACTATGGCGCCCAGTTTGCAGTCATCTGCAAACTTTGTCAGCCACAATCCTCCTATGTTTGCCTGCACTTCTGAAAAGTAGATGCCGAACAAGAGGGAGCCCAGGACTGAGCCCTGTGGGACACCGCTTGTGACCGGCTTGGAGTCTGACATGGCACCAGCAACTCTAACCTTGTGGGTTCTGTCCTTGAGCCAGTTTGCAACCCATCTTGTGACATATGGGTTTACATTTAAGCTGGTGAGCTTTTCTATGATACCCGAGTGGGGTATTGTGTCGAAAGCTTTTGCAAGGTCAAGGTAGGCTGTGTGAACTGCCTTACCCTCATCAATGGCCTTGGTGACTGTTTCAAAAAAGTCGACCAAGTTCAAGAGGCATGATCTGCCCTTGACAAAGCCGAATTGGGTAGGATCCAATGTCTGTAGGTCCCCTATGTCTTTATGAGTTCCATTATGATCCTCTCCATAGCTTTGCAGACCAGGCTTGTTAAGCTTATGGGGCGGTAATTACCAGGGTCCGTAGAAGCACCGCCTTTGTGGAGTGGGACCACAGTTGCCATATGCCACTCTTTGGTGCACGTATCCTGTGGTAAGGCTAAGATTAAACAGCAGCCTTATGTGTGGGTTTAGTTCCTCATTGAGTTCGTAGCACACAGCCGGGGACACCATCCGGTCCCATTGATGCTGTGTTTTTAGCTTTAGAGAGAGCAGCTCTCACCTGGGCATTTGAGATGATTGGGAGGCCACACTCTGCTGGGATAGATATTTCTCCTTTTGGGGGGCAGGGAGGGGAGAAATTTTCACTGAACCTGTCTGCCAGTATGTTTGCAATGTTTGTGGGTTCAGTGATTTTTGTATCATTTTGGACTAATTCTGAGCATATCTGGGAGTTTCCATCCAGATTTCTAACATAGCTAAAGAAGGCCTTATGATTGTCTTTTGAGTCCTTGGCGATTTTTCTCTCAAAGTTGGCCTTGGATGATTTTATGAGTGATCGTAGTTTTTTACTAGTATTAATCAGAGATGTCTTCCCTTTTAGGGATTTTGCTCTATCTTGTAGTAGCTTTCTCCTCTTGTTGTAAAGTTTGTTTATGGCTGGGGTCCACCAGATCGGGCGCTTGCCTTTGGTGGAAAGGGTCTTGATTTTATTTGGGATTGCTTGATCCATGCAATCCTGGAGGTGCTCAGAAAGCATTTGTAAGGGATTCAGCAGCGGGTTGTGGTTTCCAATGGCTCAGGGGCCTTGAAGGATACCACACCAGTCTTAAGAAGTGTGAAGTTGGCTTTTGAGAAGTTCTTCACTGTGGTGTTTTTTGGTGGGGGCGGGATGTGGATCTCCAGTGAGATTAGTTTATGGTCTGATCTCACCAATGAGGGATATACTTCCGTGTGGAGCATTTTGTCCCCATGTTTGTGATGATCAGGTCTAGTATATTTTCACCTCTTGTGGGAATGGTGACAAGTTGTTCCATAGCATTTGAGTTTATGAACTCCAGGAACCTTTGGGCTAGGGTATTGGGGCTTGAGTAATGTTTCCAGTCTATGTTTGGGTAGTTGAAGTCACCCAATATGATGGTGTTTGGAGAGACATTTATACTCTCCAGTGTCTTCAGGAAGGCTGTGTGGGGTTCCTGAGTTTGAGAGGGTGGCCTGTAACATGCTACAAACTGTAGAGCAGTTTTGCCTATGGTTAATTGCACCTGAATGGTCTCTGATGCTTCGTGAGTTGCCACCAGCGTGGAGGTGTTGGGTATCCTTGATGAATATGGATACACCCCCTCCTTTTGTGGTACGGTCCAGGTTTTGGGGCCGGAACGCATGATATGAGGTAAAACCTGATAGTGCCGGGGTGCTCTCAGGAGCCTTGAACCAGGTTTCAGTCACAGCACAGACATCGATGTTCTCCATACTGAGGAGGGCTTCGAGGGAGTGCATCTTGAGATTTAGACTTCTGGCATTGAGCAGCATTACCCTTAGTTTTTTCCATTATTGTTTTCTAGGGCGGTGGGTTTAGAATTTGAGCCTTGTCTAAAAAAGGCACTATGGGGGTGGCAAGAGCCTTTGCAAATATCCGGAAACCCAGGGGTGACAGGTGCAAGCCGTCCCTTGCTAAGCAGCGTGGCTTGTCAAGCATGTCATTCCAGGCAGACAGACATTGGATCCCCTTAGAATGACACCAGAAATTAAGCCAGTTATTAAAACTGATCATTTTGTCTCTGTATTGTGGCATCATTCTTGGTGAAGGTAGGATACTGCTCAGGGTCAGGGTCATACCAGCCTGGGCTACATAATCTGAGAGCTCCTTTATGTCTCTTTTCATGTAGTCCAGGGAGGTACGTCTCTGGTCATTCACACTGGCATGGACAATGACTGAGTCATACTTGTACTTGCTGTGGAGTGACCTGAGTGCTTGTGATGTAATGGGATCCTATCTCGCCTACATTCATGACAGATGGGTTCGGAGCCGATCCATCGGCTCCGACTCGGCAACTTATACACTAGCACGAAGTCTCTCATTGGCTGGGCTACTCCCTATCCCAGGATGCACTACACCTGCTTCCCCAGATCTCGTTTGCCGCTTTACAAGCTGGACGTGGTCTCGACTTGGCTGGAGCTAAGTGGTTCTTTTTTCCTTTATTGGTCCTTGACCTTGGGGTTTTTTGTCATATATTAACCAAACAGCTGTTTTAACAGCTATTCCTTATACTGTTTGTGACTTTTGAGTGCTTGAGTGTCTTCTGGTACTTAATTTTTTCAGTCGGGCAAGGCCCGTTTAAGTTAGAGGGCCTTTGCCCTACCCTTGTGTACTATTTAATTTTAGTTTCCTTTGTGGTTAATTGTTTTTGGGCCAAGCCCGCTTAAATTAGAGGGCTTTGGGCGTTGGACTTGTTTTATCTGTTTGTTTGTGAGGTAAATTTTTCCTAAGTGCTCGCCAGTGTGTCTCAAGCGCTTTCAGTTGGCTTTTGTTATAGTGCTTACTTTTGTGGTAAAGTCATACTTGTTGTAGGGCCTGTACTATGTCTAAAGAACAAAAATCGGTTTTAAAAATGCACTCGGTGCAGTTATAAAATGTCCATAACAGACAGTCATTCAATCTGTGTCTATTGTTTGGGGTCAAACATCTGCAAGAGACTTGTAGCGTATGTCATGCTTTTTCTGCTAGAGTTCTTCAAGAACGTAAAAACAAGCTGATATTGAAAGGGCTTATCAAACCTTCTTTTGAGGAAGCCTTAAATCCTCCTGTTGCTTCCAAAGAAAAGATCGTCGGCACCGACAAGTCCGTCGGAGCCGACTTCTAAAAAGACAAAATTGACCTCTTCTTCCTCGGCTCCACTGACTTCGGGGCCGGGGGTCGAAGGGTCTGCCTCGATACCTCCTACTTCGGCTCCATTGCCTTCGGAGCCGCAAGTTGGAGTATCGAGAGGTGAATCACCTCCATCGGTTCCAATGGCTTCGGAGCCGGTGGAAGTGTGCAGCTCAGACTCTTCCCCCTCGGCTCCGAAGAAGGCTCCTTCGGTGCCGATGGTGGTCCATGATGTGGTGGAGTCGGCGCTGATAGTTTTGGAGCCATATCGGAGCCGGTCCCCTTCTTTCTCGGAGCCGAGAAGAAAATCTTCTCGAGTGTCTACCTCCTCTAAATCCTCGAGACTGTCAGATTCGGACCTGGATAGGGTTTTACAGAGGCTTTTCCAGTCTCCAGTATTTACTAAAATGGTCTCGGCTCCAGCACAGTTTGCTTCGGAGCCGATCCCCCCTCCAACACACTTGATTCCTCCTCCAACCTCTTCGGAGCCGTTGGAGCCGGTGGTGGTGGAGCAATGTGGAGCCATACGGTCGGAGCAGAGACCCCTTACAGGCCTTTCAGCTCCGACTATGCTTCCTACCCTGTCCTCCGGTTCAGGGTTTGGTACTGCGACCTCTTCAGCCGGGCCCGAGGGGAATACTTTGGGATTAGGTGCTTCGGTGCCTAGTCTTCCTCTCGGAGCATCGGCTGCTGGAATTCCCAGTGCCATCGTGGCCTCTAGACCAGTGACCTCCTTGGATTCTGGAGGTCCGGCCTTTGAGGCCACGAGGAGCGCGCTGGCCATGCCTTTGCCGGTTCAACAAGTTTCTACCTCACCGTCCCTAGATTTGGAGACTGGTGCCTCTGTTGTGTTGCAGCCCCGCAGCGGGCCCCAGGGCCTGAGGATACCCCCATCGGGTTCCCTTCTTCGGGTGGTCCGTCCGAAACTGCTTCGACGAACCCCACGGAAGAAATTGTGTAAGAGGAAGCACGTGACTCCCAAGATGAGTCTATTACATCGGATACTGACCTCGATGACGAGAAGGGTCCCCAGATCATCTTCGATGATATCTCCTTCTCAGATATCTTGGAGATTCTGAGACAGAGAGGTGACTGGCAAGCCAAAACCCCTTCAGCTGAGGAGTCAGTCTTCCTCAAGGCCTTTGGGGCCCAGCCTTCCGCCTCCTGGGTGTCTCCGCCTTTCTTGATGAACTCCTTGATTTGGTTTTCAAGGGTGTGGGAACACCCTGATTCTGTGGAACCGGTGCCTGAGGCCCAATAAATTTTGTCAGCCCCCCCCCCAGAAGGAATTTCTCACTAAGGGTGTGCCTGTAGATGCTTTGGTGGTGGCTTCTGCCACACAGCAGGACGTGGCAGAGGCTTCGACGCCTATTCATCCTCCTAATAAGGATTCTAGGAGTATGGATAGGTACGGAAGCGACCCTGTCTTCAGCGGCCTTTACCTTACGGTCGCTGAACTATTTATGTCATTTTACGAGGCTCCAAAGGGATCTTCTCAAAGAGCTAAATGACTCTATTGTTGGTAATCTACCTGAGGCTGGCCCCGACTGTTGGTGCACAGATGACTACCCTTTTTCTATCGTTAACTCGTCCATGAGGCTCATTTCGTATGCGGCAAGGCGAGTAGAGCAGCGGAACAGGCGTTGCCCTCAGGAGACAAGCCTGGTTACGCTTGTGTTCGCTCACGGAGGCCTTCAAGTCTTCCTTCGACGCCTTTGATGGGTCATCTTTGTTTGGACCCAAGGTGAAGGACACACTAACTCGGTGCGAGCAGGAGGGCAAGACTTTGACTGCCGTTGGGGCCGTTTTCCGCTCCTTCCAGGCCTTATCCCAAGGCTGGGAGAGGAGGGAAAATGTGGTTTAAAAATCCCAAAAGTCTTTCTCTACTCCACCCAGTGATTCCCTCCAGAGGCAGGGGATTTTGGAAGACGCCGCCCAGAGGTGGCAGAGGCCCCCGTAACTCTGGAGACAGCGATTCCTTTCGTGGTTCTTCATACAACCAGCGTTCCTGAGTTGTTGCCCGACTGTGCAACTCGAGCCAGTCGGGGTCGCTTGCGGCGCACCCACAAGCTTGGGAATCCATAACAAGCGATCGTGGGTGCTTCGCATCATTACCGGAGGATATATCATACCCTTCAACAAACCCCCCCTTTCTTTAAGGGAAATCCCGGACGTGCCACCCAGTCAGCGGGATCAGGCAGCATTAGAGATTTCAAAGCTGCTAGAAAAAAGAGCCATCCAGCCTGTCCCCATCGACCAGATCGGATCAGGAACTTACTCAAAGTTATTTTTGGTACCAAAAAAGACAGGGGACTTCAGGCCCATTTTGGACCTCAGTTCATTGAATCGTTTAGTAAAGAAGTCCAAATTCCGAATGGTCACTCTTCAATCTATTCTCCCTTTGCTGGAAAAGAATGCATGGATGTGCTCCATAGATCTCCAGGACGCTTACTATCACATTCCCATAGCTCAAGAGACCAGGAGACATTTACGCTTCCGCCTCGGAGCCAGTCATTTTCAATTCCGAGCACTGCCCTTTGGTCTCACCACAGCCCCCAGGGTGTTCACCAAATGTCTGGCAGTGGTAACTGCTCACCTGAGAAGTCTGGGATTCCAGGTGTTTCCTTATCTAGACGACTGGCTCCTTACTGCCACCTCCGAGCATCTACTACTCCAAGCGCTCAGAGCCACGTTCACCTTGGGCCGTTTCTTGGGGATCACGTTCAATTTGCAAAAATCTGTACTACAGCCATCTCAGCGTATTACTTTCATAGGCAGACTTAGACACAAAAAGAATGCGCGCCTATTTACCGGCAGCAAGAATTCAGGTCTTACAAGATCAAGTCAAATCCTGTCTCTCCCTACAAAGAGCCCCGGCCCATCGGATCCTACAACTGTTGGGCTCGATGGCGTCGACCATACTTTTAGTTCCCTTGGCCAGACTTCACATGCGAATTTTACAATGGCTACTGTCGGTTCAATGGTCCTATCAGGAACTTCCCTTGAACCACTTAATCATAATCACGGAAAGTTGCCGTCAAGATCTTCATTGGTGGCTTCTCCAATCAAATCTCGACCAGGGGCGACCCTTTATACCTCAACGTCCCATTGCCACTGTGACTACGGACGCCTCCCAGGTAGGGTGGGGGAGTCATTACCTGGACAGGTCGGTCCAAGGCACATGGCAGATCCAGGAAACGCATTTGCATATCAATGTCCTGGAGATGAGAGCGGTACTTTTGGTACTCCAAGCTCTCCATCACGCTCTCCCACAGGGCCCGACATTATCCTATCCGACAACATGTCGGTGGTGTGGTACATAAACAAGCAAGGTGGAACCAGGTCTTACCCACTATGCAGAGAAGCCATGAGACTTTGGCACTGGGCGGTAGCTACCAACCGCTTTCTAATGGCAACGCACATTCCGGGGAAGTCCAATGTGATTGCGGACAGATTAAGCAGGACCATTCTTTTACCCCACGAGTGGTCCCTCAAACAGAGTATAGCTGCGAAAATCTTCGACAGATGGGGTCTTCCTTGCTGCGACCTGTTTGCCAGCCCACACAATGCGAAATGCAGAGAGTTCTTCACACTGTTCCCTTCTCAGGGACAGATTCCCAGGGACGCTCTGACTCACATTTGGCCCCCCGGTCTTCTCTACGCCTTCCCTCCGTTCCCCCTTCTACCGAGGGTGATACAGAAGGCCATTTACTTAGAGAGCGAGATGATTTTGATTGCCCCGCACTGGCCTCGTCAAGTTTGGTTCCCCTTCCTACAGAGGCATGCGATAGAAGGTCCATGGTTTCTGGATCCAGTGCCAGACCTGTTGACTCACCAGTCAGGACGGCGTCATCCGTCTCTCAGGTCCTTGAAGTTGGCAGCATGGTTACTCCACTTCCATCCTTAGTCCGAGACTATGCTCTTTCGCCGGATGTGGTCCACATACTGTCTTCTTCTCATAAACCTTCCACCATCAAACTTTATTCCAGTAAATGGAAAAGGTTTGCCTTCTGGGCTCAAGAACGGGGTATAGATCCTCTCACTGCACCAGTATCGGAGGTTCTGAATTTTCTGGCCTCCGCGTTTCAGTCGGGCTCTTCAGTTTCTACCATTAAGGTTCAATTAGCAGCGATCTCTAATTTTCATGCTTCTTTTGAACCTTCATTGATGTCTGACAAACTTTGTAAGGCTTTTCTTAAAGGGGCTTGGCTCCTTAGGCCTCCTTTATCTCAGCCTGTTCCACCTTGGGATTTGAATATGGTTCTTGCTGCCTTAACGGCCCGTCCTTTCGAACCAGCTGCTACTTGTGATTTAAAATTTCTGTCTTGGAAAACGGCCTTTTAGTAGCCATAACATCTGCTAGGCGAGTTTCAGAACTTCAAGCTCTTTGTTCTGATCCTCCCTATTTGATTTTTCACAAGCATAGAGTTTCATTGAAATTAAACCCTGCATTTATACCAAAGGTGGCCTCCTCTTTCTGTATGCAACAAACTATAGAACTCCCTGTCTTTTTCCCAGAATTCTCCAATAACGCAGAATATACCTTGCATCAATTGGACGTACATAGACAACTACGCTTTTATTTGAATAGAACCGCTCAAACGCGAAGTCAAATCAGTTGTTTGTTTCTTTGCAGCGAACAAATTGGGTCAACCAGTAACAAAAGCCTCCATATCTAAATGGATTAAAGATTGTATCATTTTTATTTATTCACAGGCTAATAAAGACCTTCCCTTTCCAGTCAAGGCTCATTCTACCAGGGCAATGGCTACTTCCGTAGCTTTTCACTCCAAATTATCAATAGATGATATTTGTGCTGCGGCAACCTGGACTTCTCCGCACACTTTTATTTCTCATTACAAATTGGATGTGGTTTCTCGAGGCAGAGCTTCCTTTGGTTCCACAGTTCTCAGGAGTGTATTCCAATGAGCCACCCGGGATGTAGGTGCTAGGGATGCTGTCCCATCTGTCATGAATGTAGGCGGGATAGGATCCCATTACATCTTTTAGTTATGTACCTACCATAACTTCGGATGTATGGGATCCATCTCGCCTACATTCATAAGTACCCACCCTCCTTCCCCCTTCCATTTGGATTTAGAGGAGCTGTAGTCACTTTTTTCTTGGCGTTCTTCTTGAAGAACTTTAGTTGGTTATAGTGACTAATAGTGTTTTCTGTGTTTACATGGGTGTATGAAAGCGAACAAACAAGATCTGGGGAAGCAGGTGTAGTGCATCCTGGGATAGGGAGTAGCCCAGCCAATGAGAGACTTCGTGCTAGTGTATAAGTTGCCGAGTCGGAGCCGATGGATCGGCTCCGAACCCATCTGTCATGAATGTAGGCGAGATGGATCCCATACATCCGAAGTTATGGTAGGTACATAACTAAAAGTTATGTGGCGGATTCTAGCGCCCGACAGGCAGCTTACTGTGACCCTCTCCTTGTTCAGTCTGGTGAGTGGGACGTCAGTGTGTCTGACTATGGAGTCACCTATGACAAGTGTGTCTGGCATTGTGTTTGGCCTTAAGGGCTGTGACTGATTTGCACACTGACTTTGTGATCTATGTGTTGCTTGTGTTATGTCATGAGGTGGCAGTTGTTTGGGTGTCTGCTTTGGAGGCCTCTGCTGTTTTGGTAGATTTTTGATCAGTGCCTCCGAGTATGTCTTTGTGTGTTTATGTGTTTGATTTGTAGTTGTGATAGTTCTATGTGAGACTGGGTTTATGGTGTGTGTGGTTACCTTCTCCTCCTGTCTGGTTTTGCCAGTCCTGAGTTGAGAGAGCTCAGCCTCCAGTTTGGCTATATAGTTGCATCTCTCGCATGTATTTGTGTTTTGTGGGAGGAGGAGAGGGTTCAGGCAGCATCTTCAGTGCATGCCCTCAAGCTTGGATGGGCACACCTATTCCTGCCTTCCAGTGCCTCATATTCCTGAACAACTAATTGAACCCAAGTCACCTGTGTCATAGTTAGAGCTTTGTCCCTCTGTACTATAGTGCTGGTTTACAGTTTTGTATCCTGCGACTTTGTCTTGCTCAAGTCAGTAAATTGCCATAAACCGCTAAAGTGAAACTATTTTTTCAAGGATGAGTTGTTGGAAATTGGATGAGGATGAAAAGTACAGTTTTGTACCTACCATAAATGTAGATGTTCGAGTGTTGACACTGCTGCAGTCATTACACTTGGGTTATCCTGCCGTCAGGCGGTCCCGCAGTCGGCCAGAGTTCCAAAGTCTTGGTCCGGCATCAGTTGCTGTCGCCTCCTCCCTGATGTCAGTGCGACAGGGGTATATAAGATGCAGCCAATGCCATTTTCTTCAGTTTTTCTTGCCCCAGATGTCAGGTGCCCCCAAATAGGTAGGCAATTCAAATTGCTAGTAAACAATACCAAAGAAAAGCAAACAACCATTTTTAGTTGCCAGCAAGTACTCCCCATAGGTAATAAAGGGTAGATGCCTTAGGTAAGTACCAGAAAGTAAGAGGGGAAGGAGGGAGGGTAACCTGGACTGCAGCAGTGTCAACACTCGAACATCTACATTTATGGTAGGTACAAAACTGTACTATGTTCATCGTGTTACACTGCTGCAGTCATTACACTTGGGTGGAATCCCAAAGCTGAGGTAGGGAGGCTGGATCTATAAGGCATTAATGGTGGCTATAAGGCCCTGCAGTACAGCAGTGGCGAAACCAGCTCTGGATTTGGAGTATAAAGGCAAATGGTAATGTTTGGTGAAGGTATGCACAGAACTCCATGTTGCTGCTTCCAAAATATCCTTGGTAGGTACTCCTCTGAGGTAGGCAGTTGAAGTGGCTGTTGCTCTGGTGGAGTGAGATCTAATGCTGCTAGGTACAGGTTTCCCATGGTGGGTATTGCAGAAACGTGTCCTATCCATTTTGAAATAGTCTGCTTTGAAATGGCTTTTCCCTGTGCTCATGCAGTGCATGCTACCAATAATTGCTCAGATTTTCTGAAAGCTTTGGATTTGTCCAAGTAGAAGTGTAGCTGTCTGTGAATGTCCAAAGAATGTAGTAGTCTCTCCCCTTTGTTCTGTGGTTTGGATAAAAAGTTGGCAAGTGAATTGTTTGGTTTAGAGCCACACTTAATACCACCTTTGGCATAAACGAAGGGTTAGTTCTTAAAGACACCCTGTCCTGGTGGAAGATGGGGAAAGGTTCCACTGCCATTAGTGCCTGTAATTCTGAAACTCTTCATGCTGATGTTATTGCCAGTAGCAGAGCAGTTTTCCAAGAGATGTATTTTAATTCTGCTGTGTTAGCTGGCTCAAAAGGAGGTAAAGTTAATTTTTCCAAAACAAAGTTGAGTTCCCAAGTTGGAGTAGGTGCTCTACGGGGCGGTCTTATGTTTTTAGCCCCTCTGAGGTATTGTTTGGATTAGAAATAATTGGTGGATCCGTGTTGTAATGAGCAGAGATAGCTGAGGCGTGGATCTTGATGGATGAAGAGGAGAGGCCCTTGTCCAGCATCTCAGTTAAGTATTGTAGTATCTGAGGAATGTTTGGGACAAGAGGGTCAAGGCTGTGCGCTTGGTTCCAGGCACAGAATCTCTTCCATTTATCTGAGTAGGCTTTCCTGGTGCTAGGCCTTCTGGCCTCCAGAATGACATCCATAACAGCTTTGGAGAGAGGCATTGCTTGCTTGATTAGGGAATTTTTCATGCAGCTAGGTTTAAGGTCTTTAGCTGGCTGTGAAGTATCTGATTGTTGTGCTGTGTCAGCAACTGTGGGATTTGAGGTAAAATCCAGGGTGGTTCTTGTGCTAAGTTCTTTAAGATTGGGTACCAGTGCTGGCGTGGCCAGTCTGGTGCAATCAGGATCATTTTTGGCTCTTCCTGCCTGGCTTTTATGAGTACCTTTGGAAGGATAGGTAAAGGAGGGAAAGCGTATACTTGTAGTTTTTTCCAGCTGAATGAGAGGGCATCCACTTTCCATGCTTGTGGATGGTAGCTCCTTGTGCAGAATATCTGTAATTGGCAGTTCTTTGGGGAAGCAAACAGATCTATGTCCGGGCTCCACCATTTTTGTGTTATCATTCTGAATATTTGCGGGTTCAGTTTCCATTCGTGTGGGTCCATAATGTTTCTGCTTAGGTCGTCTGCCAGTGTGTTTTTCTCTCCTGGCAGGAATTGTGCTTGCAGATTAACTTGGTAGTTTAGAGCTGTGTTCCACGAGGTCATGGCTTGTCTGCAGAGGGGGTAGGAGTGTGTGCCCCCTTGCTTGTTTATGTACCACATAACTGTGGTGTTGTCTGTCTTTAGTAGTAATTGTCCTGGATGCAGTAGGTCCTTGAAAGCTATAATAGCATTTTGTACAGCTAGCATCTCTTTTTGATTGATGTGGAGATGTCTTTGCTCTGTGGGCCACTCGCCCTGGATACATTTTCCTGCCATGTTTGCTCCCCAGGCGTAATCCGATGCATCTGTTGTCAGTGTCTGCCTGGCTGTGGGTTGAGTGAAAGGCTGTCCCTTGTTGAGGTGACAAGCTTGTGCCCACCATCGAAACTCCTGTTGTAGGCAAGGAATTAGTGGTATAACTGTTTCCAAACTTTGACAGTGTTGAGACCATATGCTCTTTAGGTACCATTGTAGTTTCCTCATTTGCAGTCTGGCATATGGAATTAGTAGTATGCAAGATGCCATGTAGCCCAAGGCCTGCAGAATTTTTCTTGCAGGGAGTTGGGTCTTTGTCGCCATTAATTGAAAATATTGAGTCAGTTGTCCTTGCTTGTCTGGCGTGAGATAAGCCATCTGTGCCGTTGTGTTCAAGCTGGCACCCAGGAATATTATCTGTTGTGAGGGCACTAGTTTTGATTTCTTTTCGTTTACTGTGTACCCCAGGCAACTTAATAACTTTTTTACATACGCCCGATGCTTTAGTATAATGTCCTTGCTCTCTGCTTGAATCAGGCAGTTGTCCAGGTATGGATAACTTTGAATTCCTTTTTGCCTGCAAAATGCAATTACTGGTGCCAGGCATTTTGTGAAGACCCTGGGCGCAGTAGATAAGCCAAAGGGCAGTGCAGAGAATTGATAGTGCATTAAACCAGCTAGAAATCTGAGGTATCTTCTGCAGTTTTGTCTGATAGGGACATGCAGGTATGCCTCTTTGAGGTCCAAAGTCACGAGCCAAGCTTTCTTGCCCAGCATGGGAAGAAGCTGCTGTAGTGTCAACATCTTGAATTTCGGAACATCCAGGTAAGTGTTTAGTGTAGAAAGGTCCAGAATGGGTCTCCAGGCTTTGTCCTTTCTGGGAACCAGAAAGAGTCTTGAGTAAAATCCTTGTCCGTGTTCCTGTGGTGGTACCTTTTGAATAGCTCTCATGTCCATGAGTGCTGTAATTTGTTTTTTGAGCCTCTGCCCATTGATTTGGTGGCAGATTTGGCATTCCTTTTAGCCTAGGCAGGGTGTGAAAATGGAACATGTAACCTTGAGATACAATGTTGAGAACCCATTTGTCTTTGGTAATGCAATGCCAGTTGTGATAGAAAAGTGCCAGTTTTCCTCCTAAGGGGGCTGCCAAGAGAGTACTGTTTGGCAGCTGTAGTGGAATGTCATTGAGACTGTTTTTTATAAGGTTGAGGCCTGTCTTCCCCTTCTTTCTGGCCTGGTGTGCCCCATTGTCGAGGCCTGTAAGGGCCTTGTGTCTGACCTCTACCTCTTGGACGTCTGTATCTGCCCCTTTGAGGTCTATCTGTGACTAGAAAGGACCAATTCTTTGTTGGCCAATTTCTGCTAAAACGAGGAGGCTGAACCTGTAAGAAATCTTTCACCGTTTGCATAGATTTTGCCTTATCCTTCATCTTCTTTAATACCTCCTCTGCCTTAACTCCAAACAGCACATCCCTCTGCAAAGGTGCATCCAGTAATTTGACCTTAACATGATCTGGTAACGTATGTTCTTTTAGCCAAGCATGCCTTCTATTGACAGAGCCTATAACTGCTGCTCTACAGGAGGCCTCTAAGGAATCAAACCCACATTGCAAAGTATGTTTTCCCACTTGTTCAGCTGCATGCAATAAATCCTGCATTTCTTTTAAGTTAGGAGGATCTGAATCTGGAAGCATCTTTTGTTTCAACTGAGACATCAAAAATTGCTGATATTTTAGCATGTGAAACTGGCAATTCAAGGCTCTCATTGCTAAAGTTGCAGACATATATACCTTTTTTCCCCATCTGTCTGATGCTCTGGAATCTCTGTCAGAGGGAACTGGGTTTTTTGCTGATGAGGCCTTAATCCCTCTGGGTCCCTGAGAATTAGTTTCAGGGTCAGCAACAGGGCTTTTGTACAGACATTTGTGAGAGTCAGGGACTCTGTAATATCTATCAGGTTTAACTGGGGCTGGGGGTAAGGAGTCAGGGTTCAAACTGGATTCAGAGTACACATCATCCACAATGTCTAAAACTGGCGGGATAGCAAGGGGTCTGTGTTGAGGCAATAAAAGGAAGTATCTGAGTCTTTTCTTGGATTCTGAGTAATCCTGACCTTCCCAATGGAAATGCTCCCTCATGGTATGTAAGGTCTCCCCAAAGGAGTAATCCTCAGGTGGAGATGCTGATGGAATTGATTCCTCAGCATCAGAATCCTCATAAGGGGGTAAAGAATAACCTAGATCCGAGGAAGAGTCTGAGGAAATGGACACCTGGTCAGAAGATTCATAGTCTGCATCCTGTCTGGGCCTTTTAGCAGGAGGGGGATGGGACCCCCTGATCAGGGTGATTAGGTCCTCGGCCATTTTTAGCATTTGTTTCTTAGGCATGGAAGCCTGTCCTGGAGAGAGTTGTGTCTGTTTCTTTGCTTGTAAGGGAGGCTTAGACTTAACAGAGGGTTTAATAGTTAACTGGGTAGGTCTGAAAACACCCTCTGTAGCTGTGGATTGCTCGGCTACTTTGGGTCCCTCTGTAGGTTTAGGATTGGTAAGCTGAAGACCAAGTGCATCCGAAGGCCCAGCCAGCTCCACGTAGGAGTCGGAGGTGGTCTGTGGTTCTGTAGAAGCGGTCGTCAGGGGCTGCGTAGGCGCCTCGCTGAAAACTGGCGACCGGCCTAGAAGAGGCCTCATCGTCAGTTTTGGGCCTCGGATGCCTGTCCTTGTCCTTGCGCTTTTTATGCATTGCGGTCATCGGAATTTCTGACGGCATAGTGTAATTGAATTTTCTACCGAAATAATGTCGGGCAAAAATCAAACCGACGTTAAGTAGTGCGCTTGTTAAACCTAGCACAAAACCGACAACCAGTGACGTCATGGTCAGGGCCTAGGCATGGAATACAATAGGAGTGGAAATTCTTATGAGGTATTTGCTTCCCACAAGAAATACAGTTATTAACTTTTACTGACATCAGTCTGAGGCAAGAAAAAGTTTCCCCAATGGGGTACTTAGCTCTTTTAGAAGACTTCAGTTCTGGATTCGGAAGGAAAATCTCAGGAGTCGGCCAATCGGCACTTGCAAACTGCTTCTGCTTCGGGCACCGCGCGGCAAGAAAGACTGAAGAAAATGGCGTCGGCTGCTTCTTATATACCCCTGTCACACTGATGTCAGGGAGGAGGTGACAGCAACCGACGCTGGACCAAGACTTTGGAACTCTGGCCAACTGCGGGACCGCCTGACGGCAGGATAACCCAAGTGTAATGACTGCAGCAGTGTAACATGATGAACATCTGCAGTGCTACTTAAAATGGGAAGCAATCTCTTTAATGATGAGTGACTTGTTATCTATTTAAATACAAAATCACACACATTATCAGGGCCTATAGGTAGCTGCCATTTACTTGGCTTTTTAAAGTAACAGCTTTCAGTTAGTAATGATTGGTGGAAATAACTTTAAGACCTTGTAAGAAAGTTGTTGAGGGTAGGTCTAAATATTAATAATGGCAGATTTACAATAAAGCAGAGATGCTACAACCTCAGATGGCATACATAACCACAGTTCACTTGCTCAGCACCAGCACAACAGCCACAACTCAGTCTCAGACCACAGAATCTGGCAATTCTCTACCCCCTGACATAAGAGACTCAAATAATTTCCTGAACTTTAGCAGGTCCCCTAAAAACACCTAAAAATTAAAGGTAAATGCAAATACATCCATAATAAAGTCTGGTTACTTATAATTCAAAGTCTTGGTATTGCAGCCCTGGTCAAGTTGCCTCGCAATCCTGAAATATAGCCACAGTTGTGCTGGTGGTATGTTTTCTGTAGTAAATCCAAGATTAGCCTTCTAGTACTCCTTGAGAGATCCACAGGCTTTCTAGTGATTTTTCTGGTTTTTGACAAGGATCTATCAAGAATACAGGAGTCAGGGTAATATTTCTGATGTACCAAACAGCCATTATTATGTCATTAGCATATACAGTGGATATAAAAAGTGTACACCCCTGTTAAAATGCCAGGTTTTTGTGATATAAAAAATGAGACCACAATAAAACGTTTCCCACCTTTAATGTGACCTATAACCTGTACAATTTAATTGAAAAACAAATCTGTTAGGGGGAAAATATAAAAAATAAAACATTTACAATAAGCTGGTTGCATAAGTGTGCACACTCTTAAACTAATACTTTGTTGAAGCACCTTTTGATTTAATTACAGCATTCAGTCTTCTTGGGCAGGAGTCTATCAGCATGGCACATCTTCACTTGGCAGTATTTGCCCACTCTTCCTTCCAAACGTGCTGAATATCTGTCAGATTGAGAGGGCATCTCTTGTGCACAGCCCTCTTCAGGTCACCCCACAGATTTTCTGTTGGATTTAGGTCTGGGCTCTGGCTGGGCCATTCCAAAACTTTAATTTTCTTCTGGTGAAGCCATTCTTTTGTTGATTTGGATGTATGCTTGGGGTCATTGTTGTGTTGAAAGGTGAAATTCCTCTTCATCTTCAGCTTTCTAGAAGACACCTGAAGGTTTTGGGCCAAAAGTGACTGGTATTTGGAACTGTTCATAATTCCCTCCACCTTGACTAAAGCCCCAGTTCCAGCTGAAGAAAAGCAACCCCAAAGCATGATACTGCCACCACCATGCTTCACCGTGGGGATGGTGTTCATTTGGTGATGCAAAGTGTTGTTTTTGTGCCAAACTTACCTTTTGAAATTGTGGCCAAAAAGTTCAGCCTTGGTCTCATCAGACCATAATACATTTTCCCGCATCCCTTTGGGAGACTTGATGTATTGTTTTGCAAATTTTAGCCAGGCCTGGATGTTTTCTGTGTAAGAAAAGGCTTCCGTCTTGCAACCCTACCCCATAGTCCAGACATATGGAGAATACGGGAGATTGTTCTCACATGTAGTGCACAACCAGTACTTGCCAGAAATTCCTGCAGCTCCTTCAATGTTGCTGTAGGTCTCTTGGCAGCCTCCCTGACCAGTTTTCATCTTGTCTTTTCATCAATTTTGGAGGGACATCCAGTTTTTTGCAACATCACTGTTGTCACATATTTTCTCCACTTTTTAATGAGTGTCTTCACTCTGTTCCATGGTATATCCAATGCTGTGGAAATTTTTGAAGAAGCATGATTTTAATGTTGTCTACTATGTTCTATCTATGTTTGTCACCCTACTGAAAAGTGCATATTATACTTATCTCTAAATGTTTCTATTGTTCCTAATGTATTTGTACTCTGCTTTCTGGAGTTTTTCTCCCCGGGCCTCCGCTAAAAATGGTCATATATCCAGTCGGACTTTCCCGGTAAGCAAGTGTAAAATAAATAATAATAAATTTTACAAATTTACAAGACATAAAGACAATTCTTAGATACATATTTCAACTAGGTCCACTAATGGTATCTAATTGAGAACACATATAAGTGTTAAGCCATAGACAGATACAGTTATCAATAGGTTTATAAACAACAATAAATTGTGCAAACTAACACAAAATTACTGTCATTCTTTTGTTATGGTGTACAGTTTTTTGCAGGTGAAATACGAGACTATTGTTTAAGCCAAGAGTTGCATTAGTATAGGAATGGTACTAGGGTTAGTCTGGTGTGGAGCAGGGACATAGACATTTGTTGCTTAGGTGACTTTTGATAGATTTTTAAAATTTAGGCAGGGAGGTTTCCAGGGTTATGGATGCAGGCAGGGAGTTCCAGATTTTGGCCACATAAGAAGAGTAAAGGGAGTCACCAGCATGGTTGTGTGTTCTAGTAATTGTTAACAGTAGCTTGTCTGTGGAGCGGAGGTGTCTAGGACAGGAGTACTGTTGGATTATGTTACTTAATGAAGGTGGTATATTTAGTTGGGAGAGTAGCTTGTGAGTGATGATCAGCAAATTATAGATTAGTAGATTTGGTAGTTCAAGCCAGCCCAATTTCTTTAGGTTATGACAGTGATGGGTTCTGAAGGAGCTGTTATTAGCAAATTTGGCTATCTGATTATAGCTGGTGGTCATTTTATTGGTTTCTGTTTTGGATAGATTGGCGATGCATACAGTAGTGTTGAGAGAAGGTGGGTATGAGCAATTGTGGATCTAGCATTATGGGTCAGGAAGGATTTGTGTTTGTAGAGACTACCTAGCTTTTTGTTTGTATTTTTAATAGCCAGATTTTTGTGTATATCAAATTTTAGCTTGTTATCAATGGTAATAACTAGAAGTTTTGTATGGGATTCAGGTGAAATAGGGGTACCGTTTTTATAGTGGATAGTTAAGGAGGTGACAGTAGTTAGTGAGGGATGAAATAGTAGGAGCTTGGATTTTTTGGGGTTAAGTATCAAGCCATTCTCAGTAAGCCAGCTTTCGACTGAGTGAAAATTATCCTGGGTTTATTTGTGTAGATCTGCTAGGGGAGGGGCACTGCATATTATAATTGAATCGTCTGCATATTGGATAAGGCTTGAACTGTTTGCAGCTGAGTGGAGATTATTTGTAAAAATTGAGAACAGCAAGCGGCCCAGTATAGATCCCTGAGGTACCCCAAGTGTCACAGGTAAGAGTGGAGACAAGTTATTGTTCCATAGTACTGCCTGTTGCCTATTGCTGAGGTAGTTTTTGAACCGGGAGACTGATAGGTTGTCTAAGCCTAGGTTTACAAGGTGGGAGATGAGTTTTTCATTGTTAACCATATCAAATGCCTTTGATAGGTCTAAGAAAAGGGCTGAAGAAAGCTTACCATTGTTCCTGTTGTGGTTTATGGTATCTGTGAATGCTAACAGGGCTGTGATTGTGCTATGACCTGGACGAAACCCGTGTTGTGTTTGAGGTATGAGTTCTTGATTAGTAAGGTGGGACATTAATTGATGGTGAATACATTTTTCTAATATTTTAGTAAGTGGGGATAGGATTGCAATTGGTCTGTAGTTTGATATGTCATAAGAATTGCCCACTTTATGAAGGGGTGTAATGTAAGCAGTTTTCCAAATCAGGGGTACTGAGCCTTCAGAGATCTGTTTATTACTATATAGAGTGGTATAGCTATAGCGACCGAGCTGGCAGGTAAGACCTCAAAAAACTATCAGTTAGACCTGAGCATAGGTGTAAGTTAGGTATGCTACAAGGTTTTGTTCTTTTGCTAGGATTAATATTGTAAGTAATGGTTTGCTTTCCTATCCTACAGTACTTTATAACCTTGGTTAAAGCTATTTATATTTGAGCAACTTAAGCCTCCCTGTAGTCTGGATCTTTACTGTGATCCAGAAAATGAAGCAGCTTTTCAGGCAAAACAATAAAGCCCTGAGCAGGGCAAGCTTAGAAAATTGTGAAAAAAACCCCACAGATGGCCCACAGGGATAGTAACAAAGTTTGGAAAGGAGTCTGAGAGGATATTGGTTGAATTATAAGACTTATAGAAAAGTATAATTAAGGATCGCTGTAAGTAGGGGGAAGTAGAGGGGAGAAACTATAAAATTATACATGCCGCCTGCCTTCAGGTGAGCTTACAGGGAAAGATTAGATGCTACTATTAGCATTTTTATATAGATGGAATTTTGTAGGCTGGAGTATTTTGTTGAAATGGACTGCTCAGTAGCTGCTCCAGTTAACACACATTCACTTAGTGGAGAATTAGGGCTGGGAATTGGTTACGGTGGCTGATAGGGATATCAGATGCCACGCGCACTCCTCCGGCAGGCTAGGCAGGATAGTAGTTTGAAAAAATAATTTTTGTACCCTTCTCCTGAATGATACATACATACATATATACATATATATACATGTATATATATATATATATATATATATATATATATATATATATATATATATATATACATATATATACATATATATATATATATATATATATATATATATATATATACACACACACACACACACACACACACACACACATATATGGGTCCCTGTCACATAACCAAAATTTCACTTACCAGAAATTTAGTTGAGCAAGACAAAAACACCAGTAGTTGAATTAACTGAACGTTCACATCACAGATTTTTACACAGGGAATATAGGCAGTTGGCCAACATGGGGAATTTGCCCTTTTCTTCACTGTAGTGTTATGTCAGAGTTGGTATATATAGGTAGGGAGGGTGTGTGGGAAAAGATTTGAAATGATTTATTGTGGTCTCTTTTTTTTTTTTTTTTTTTTTTTTTATCATAAAAACCTGGCATTTTAACAGGACTGTGTACACTTTTTATGTCTAGTGTATACAAGCGCGTGCACACACACACACACACACATGCAAATATATGAGATACTTTCAAGCACACAAACTCTCAAGAGTTCAAGCATTTGAAATATCGGCTAAAGAGTTTGAAAATTAACTTTTTGAACATTGACGGTGTTCTGATGCGCACGATCACATTACAGAAGGGGATTGGGGAATTTCCCTTCCCCACTGTAGTGCAGTATCAGAGTTAGTATATTTAAGTTGCAGGGTGGGGCTTGTCCCACTGTAAAAAGCATCTTTTTGTTATAATGTGAATCTTTGTGATTCTAGGTATTTTGCTTTTGAATCTTTTTGATTCAAACTGTTTTTGACTATGTCTTAGGGTTCAAAGTTTATATAGTTCAAATGTTTGACGTAGACTGTGCATATATATATTTATATATATATATATATATATATATATATATATATATATATATACATACACACACACACACACACACACACACACACACACACACACACACACACACACACACACACACACACACACACACTTGTGTTTCTCTATGTTACTGTGCTGTGTGCCACTGCATACTGAGATGGCATGAGCAGCACACTGAAGTAGGCAGCACAATACATAGAAGTTTTGAACTGTGTTTACCTCTACCTTTTACTACATGCCAGTTCTCCTTTGCCTCTCATTTTGTACCTATGTTTTCTATAACTTTGTGATAGCATTGTCAAATTATATCACTGCAGTTCCAGTTAGTGAACTATGTGTTGTAACAGTGACAGATAATGGGCTCATTAAACAATGTAAGTGTCATTGAATTCCATTATATTAATAATTATTCTTGATGGGTTGCTCATCATATATGTACTGAGCACCAGCTGTGCGTCTATATCATATTATCGTACGATGTAAATAGCAAACGCTATTTCATCATTCCGATAATATCGAAACAACAAAATATCGAACAAACGGAACAGCAAATTTTTTCCCAGGGAAAGAATTTGCTGGTCCGTAAAAAAAAATAAAATAAACAAATTTAAGTGGGGGGCTTCGCCCTCCACACCCCCCTACTTAAATATACCAACTCCGAGATCGCACCATTGTGGAGGAAATGGCAAAGTCCCGAAGACGGCCCACCTAATTATTTCCCTGGGAAAAAATTCGATGTACCATGACTTCGCTATTTTGCCATTTCGACAGTATCGGATTGACTAAGTAGCATTCGCTATTTAGTCCATTCGATAGTGTCATATAGACCCCCAGCTGCAGCTTCAATAGTTGCATGGCTTTTCTGCAATGGCCATACTGTTTTGTGTATGAAAGATGTACAGGCATCTTTTCCTTTCCTTTTCTACATTAGTTATGTGCACTGTGTGTCATATCTGTTAATCTTTCCTATTGGCAGACTAGAAGAGCAGTAATGCTTGTGCTTTAAATATTTGTATGTATGTATGTATGCAATGAATATTTTCTCATCTTCTGCTTATATCCTCCCTCTGCTTAACTTTTACCATTGTAAATTTTTATGCCACATCAACATTGGAGTTGCCTGCACTGCTGTAGCAGTTTTCATTTTCTTTATTTATGATGCTGGTATTCTACTGTATGCATATGATTTTTATTGTGTTCTTTAATACACTGGAACTTTCCCCAAGCCTGAGAATGGTCCAGGCCAAAATGGACCAACTGATAAATGTAGCAAGATTAAACAAAATAAACTACAGATGACAATATTCATCCTCCATATTCAATGAGACACAAAACATGTATGCATATGCAGCAGTCAGAATTGTACACTGATGCATTCTTTCAAGGTTTCCCCCCTAATAATTGATCCAAAATAAAGTAGTGTTTTCTGATAACAGTCAAAACTAGTGATAATTCTAACAGTTAATGTCCCCATGTTAGTGAGATCCTACATATAAAAATTCAACAAAAAAAAAACACTTGTAGTGTCTTCATAGGTTACAAAACTGTAATCTGTCAAGGCAGTGATTAGTCCAAGAACCTGAAAGAGCAGTGTCAACCAGATATACATGCAAGGCATGCTGTCTGTGCTTGCTTCCTGGCTGGCTGCTAAGACTACCACTGTGCAGTAACTTTTTCCCCATCAACAGGAAGGAGAATATTGCATTTTCCTTACCCACTGCTAGAAACTTTGGTTTGTCTTTAACTTCAGTGGGTATGGTACTTGCGTATTAACTCAACCAGGGTGACGTACTTTACATGGCTGCTTCTACTTGGTTGTGAAAATATTGGACCATACAGTTTCTTTTTTCGGTAAGGAGATCCACTTTTTTCTATTTCCAAAATAGGTATTCATTTACCAAAATATAATTTTATTGGATAGGATGTAATCACAATGATTGCAGATGTAGGTTACTGGAAATTAATAAACATGGGTTTTCTAAGCTAATACTTCATGTTGAAAAGCTGTCGCCTCACATAGCTTTAGCTCTGCTGCTTTTGGACTCCAGGTTGTCTACTAAAAATGGAGCTCTGCCAAATGGCAGTAACTCCACCAACATACAGAAATAAACAATTCCATGTATATTTCAACTTTTCAGTTTTAGAAACGATGGTTCCAAACCTACGGCAGCTGCCATGTAACCTTTGTTGCACATTAAAAAGAGTAATAGCATGGCCCTTCCACATACTTCTTAGCATCTTTGCTCAAGAATATGGGAGAAAGTGAAAAGTAATTAACAAAGACACATCATTAATTGACTTAAAATGTTAACAAAACAACACATTGTGCACTAACATGCATTTTCTAACGAATAGTAGGTGGAACTCTTAACGTTTTGGCATTACTGACCGTTATGTGTTATCCTGTTTGACTTAACCAGAAAATCCAAATTTTTAGGAGGAACTGGGCAAAAATAGTGAGGGAAATCGGGTTCATGTAAGACCTATACAAGAGGGTGAAATGTGTTTTTTAAAACACTCCACTAAGTCGGTGTCAACACATATCTCACCTGTCCAGATTTCTGCATCATATTTTTGCTCAGTTCCTCATAACATTTTTGGTTTTCTGACATATCACTGTGGAACACTCAATAATGACAAGCAGTTGAATACCACACTTTATATCCTTCAGATTATGCATACTAACACAAAAACGCTATTCTACCAAGTACGTCAACCTGGTTACGTTAATACGCAAATACCCTTCAGTGTCCTATGTAGTGTAAATTTAGGTTCTCTCATTTTAGTCGGACTACTGGTTTACTGCAGCTTAGGTTTCATCTTCGGCAGCAGTGTTTGAGTCTCTGATAAAAGGTAGACATGTATGTAGTTTTGCTGTTTAATGCATTTTCAGTCTGCAATTTTCTAATGTGAACCAGATGATGTTGTGGATGTTCCCCTTTGAATTTTATTTGCACAAGTTGCTTATTTACAAGTAATGTCCTATTGTTCTCTTCTTTTTATGTTACAGCTATCTCCATAGCAACAAACGAAACTGCATGAACCTGTATTTCTTAGTAATTTACAAGCAAAAACTGATTTGTGTATATTTTCAGATCTGTTGTAATTCGAACACTAATTTTATTTTAGCAACACATTCTGGATACTCAGTTTTGGGCGGCCACAGTGGTGCAGCGGTTAGCACTGCCGCCTCACAGCAAGAGGTTCTCTGGTTTGATTCTCAGCTGGGGTGCCTTCTATGTGGAGTCTGCATATTCTCCCTGTGGTCGCGTGGGTTTCCTCCGGTTTCCTCCCACATCCCATAGACATGCAGTAGGTGGATTGGACACTCTAAATTAGCCCTAGGTGTGAATGTGTGCATGTGTGTGCCTTCTGTGGAAGGTTGGGTCCCAGGCTGGCAACTCGACACCGTAAAACTCCACTGCCAATCATAAGCGAACAGATGATCCGCTGTGGCGACCCCTAACTGGGAAAAGCCGAAAGAAGAAGCCTGGATACTCAGTTTATTATGAACTGCTCAGGGAATAAGTAGCCTGGCATTTGGCAAAGAGGATTAATGCCGTATGTTAACAAACTACTTACTGTAGTACAATTTTTGATTCCCATAGCCTTAATTTATCTATTTATTTAACATTTGTTAACTGGGAGAGTCCGACTTGGAACAAAGCCAATTTTCAGCGGAGGCCTGGGGAGAAATGCTCCAGAAGCATGTTTTTGTAATGTGGGAGGAAATTGGAGTACCCGGAGGAAACCCACACGAATGCAGGGAGGACATGCAGACTCCACACAGAAGGCACCCTCAGCTGAGAATCGAACCAGAGATTTGTGACCTTCAGCAAGTTAGTTAACCAGACACTGGTTTGTGGAAATTGAGAATTTGGGCTAGGCTCATTAATGGTTTCCTGGACTGCATGGCTAGAACTACTTTTGAACCTAAGGAAGGTGGCAGATGATCTGAGCAAAAACAAAAATTGTTGCACTGTAATCCTATCTTGATAGTTTTTTGTAAATGAAAGTAGACAAAATGTTCAAAATGTAACCGTTTTTTTTTTTCTCTTCAGAACATCCAAAACATCAGGTGACTCTGGAAAAAACAGTCTTTCCTGTTCAAGCATCTGAGAGACGTTTGAAAGAGCCTGTTAAGGAAGTCATGAAGGAAGTGGACACTGACGAACAGTTTGGACCGAAGCTACCACCAAGCTTTATTTCTGGTTTGTGCCTTATTAACATTTGAAAACAACTTGTTAGTAACTATTTAATAACGTGTATTGTAAGCAGAGCTGATGATGTGAAGTGTTGATCCATTCATTATTTCTGAAAAGGTTTAAACTGCAGTGTGTATTAACGTAGCATTTATTACTGGAAATGAAATACTTGTGCATGGGAAAGATGTATTGTGCTTGTCATGAACCCAAATACAGAGACATCACCCCATATACCCAAAATTAGTACGATTAGTTTCACATCCAGCATGACAGCTAAATTGGCAACCCCACCAAAAGCATCTCCAGTCAGTTGGTACTACAGAATCTGCACATTTACTCCACTTCAGAAGTTCTTTGAGCACCCTGTACTGCAAATGAATTAGCAGAAAGATACAATTCCATGGCAACATGTATAAACTCATCCTCTTAAATCCTCATCTTCTCCATAGAACCAGTACTTATACAAAAATGCTGCCAGCTGCACATACATTTATGTCCTTATAGCACTATGCACAACAATGTTCCGTATGCTGCCAGTACCAGTGTTTGCAGTTGACTTTAACATAAAAACAGTTGAAAGTTGTACATTATTCACAGCCACAATATAGATTTCTGTCTTCCACAACTATCCCCATTCAGATTGTCCTACATTTTTGACAGCAAGAATATCATGGTTAAAAACAACACAATTGTTTTTAGCTTGCTAATCATGTAAACACACTAGGCTCAAGTCCTTTTCAGAGGCAATTCCTGAGCACTGTCTGGATAAATTATTTTTTCATAGTTCCACATTGTGGAGGTGCAGATTGTGGGACTTGAACACAGGATGATAAAAAGCTTGGTTATAGTTTTATCCCTTTGAACAAGACTGACTCCTGTTACTATGCTTTTTAACTTGTCCGAGGTTTTGCACACGAATAAACTGATTCCCTTATAGCTTCATGCATGCCATATAACCACTGTTCAACACATTAACATCTCTTCAAGTTTTGTGGGCTCTGTATCAGACCTATGTCATTAAAAGCTTGTATTTCTGACCAGCGGTGTTAATTGCATTTGACTGTGAAAAAGTGGCATTTTACTCTGTAAAATAGCTTTTCATTATATTTCCTTTGAGCAAGTTACTTAACTAGATTATAAATACAGAGTTCCAAGCATTCTGCACATGTCGAGTGAATAAGTTGAGGAACTCAAACCCAGCACTGCGGGATGAAATTGACAGACTATGTAATTATAATGTAATATATATATATATATATATATATATATATATATATATATATATATATATATATATACATACACACACACATACATATATACATACATACACACGCACACACATCCATATCATAGTTCTGTAATTTTCTGCATTTGGGCCAGATTAGCCATGTTTTATAACACAGATACCAGTAGTACTTGTAAAGACAAAAGGGCAAACTCATAGGTCAAGCGAATTCTTAAGTATGGTTATAACAATAGAATGTAATGGAAAATGAAAAGTTTATTCCAATATATGTCCAATTAAAATATGGAATAACTTTGTCTCCTGTGCATGTTAAACCTTTACATTTTATATGTTATATTGGAAGTCCATACAAGCTTGCTAGTTTCCACAGATTCAAAGCCCAATAAAAGTCTAACCTCTTTGTTGTCTCATGCCCTATATGTCAAGTATGATCTGCCTTTAATATATCAAGTGATTGAATAAAGGTTTGAGTAATTTAATTAATCTTGGTCAGGCATGCCCATAAAAGCTGGAATCCTTTTAGTAAGTTTTCTGTGGGCAATATCTAGGATCAACAGATTCTCCGGATAAAGACAGAAAGAGAAATTATTAAGTGATGGGTCTAATGTAAGTGATGTAAATATTTACATTGGAGACCTTGTGCTCATACTTCTATAACACACTCACCATCCTTATGTCCTTATTGCTAACTAGATCAATATTATTTTTAAAGCATATCTTATCTCATCAATACCCACAGGCCTTTAATACAGTTGACAACTGACAGTTTAATACTGGTCACAGTTGACTGGATGTCATAAAGAGAATCAAACTACATCATATTGCATTCGTTGTTTAAATGTAATTCTGCAGTGCTGAACCATTAAGAAGCCAAATATAAATATTCAAGGAAATTGTTCTTTTCATGAGATATAACAACACCAGATGCCCTTTCAAGATGACTGTTGCGATATTACTAAATGCTGGGATACCCTGCCAAGAATAACCATAAATCTGGTCAGCATACCAAAGCCTGAATGCCTTTTCCGCACTGTACATCTGATGTATGACCTAAGCGCAAACGTGGGAGGTGCAAAAAAATTACCTCAGAACTTCGTTGCCACCATCCCAAAAATACAACTTTGCTTCACTTTGTCTTCGACTTATGAGACATGCAACTAGTACAGTTACCTAGTCATTGAGCAAACAAGTACCCTATTGAGGACCCTTTCTTTTCTTAATATTTCTCTTAGGTTTGTACATCTTAATATTTCTCTTAGGTTTGTACATGTCTTCCAGGAGACAGAAATATGACTGTGGGAGGCAAATTCCATCACAAAATATGTTTTGCCTTGGTGTTGAACATAACCATAGAGTGTGTGATTTGTCAGTCCTTTGAAACTAATTCCCTACTGAAGCATCTGCATTCCTTGAAAATATCTTTGGAAAATGAAAGGCTTAAGGAGCTTGTGTGTGGCACAGTGTCATCTGTGACTTCCCGCCCTGATGTCCAGCTGTCACTTAAGAAGTCAAAGCTCAAGGCTTTGGCTCTCTAGCCCGAAATGGAGGTGTCTGCTTTGTCCATTCAAGAGTCCTTGACCATCTGGTGCCAAGGGCTTTCACCACTGTCATGACCCCACTGGAGGCCAATATGGGACAGCCCATTCGCATGTCTACTGTGGCTGATCCAGTATCTGTTTTAGCTGGGAAGGGGGAACCCCGACTGGTAATCTCTGAGGGACAGTAGGTGATTCTTCAAATTTTAGTTAGGGAGGAGATCTATCATAGGATGTTCATCGTGTTACCCTGCTGCAGTCATCACACTTGGGTTATCCTGTCGTCAGGCGGTCCTGCAGTCAGCTGGAATTCCAAAGTCTTGGTCCGGCGTCGGTTGCTGTTGCTTCTTCCCTGACGTCAATGCACCAGGGGTATATATAATGCCACCAACGCCATTTTCTCCAGTCTTTCTTGCCGAGCGGTGCCCGAAGCAGAAGCAGTTCGCAAGTGCTGGTCGGCCGACTACTGAGATTTTCGAATTCGAATTTCAGACCGAAGTCTTAAAGCTAAGTACCCCGTTGGGGAAACTTTTCTTGCCTCAGACCGATGTCAGAAAAAGTTAACAATTGTATTTCTTGTGGGAAGCAAATACCTCATAAGGATTTTCATTCTTTTTGCATACCTTGCCTAGGCCCAGACCACAACGTCACTAGTTGTCGTTTTTGTGCTAGGTTTAATAAGCGTGCTATTAAAAGATGCTTTGATTTCGCACGACACTACTTCGGTAGGAAATTTAACTACACCATGCCGTCGGAGCAAACGACTACCGGCGTGCACAAAAAATGCAAGGATAAGGACAGACAGCCCAGGCCTAAGCCAGATTCCGAGGCCTCGGCTGGTCCGGTCTCCGGTTCTCCGGTCCTTAGTGAGGCCCCGACGCAGCCCCTGACTACCGCAGATCTGGAACCCGAGACCGCTTCAGAAATTTTGACAGATTGTATCAGGCCGACGCAGCCATTTAGTCAGGCCCTACCGACGACATTGCTGAAAAAGATGTCGGTGCTGCAGAAACGCCATCAATTTCTGAAGGTGTTTTCAGACCGACGACGTTCACCATTAAATCGTATTCTAAAATGAAGACTCCTATTAAATCTAAAAAGACTGCACTTCAGTCCCCTGTTCAAGGCCCCATGCCTAAGAAACAGACGCTCAAAAATGGCTGAAGATTTGATCACTTTGATCAGGGGTTCCCAGCCCCCTCCTGACAAAAGGCCTAGACAAGAGGAAGATTATGCATCCTCTGAATAAGTGTCCATTTCTTCAGACTCCTCTGCGGACCAAGATTACTCCTTCTCCCCTTATGAAGATTCTGATGCTGAGGATTCCATTCCCTCAGCTTCTCCTCCTGAAGACTACACCTTTGGGGAAACTTTACACACTATGAGCGAACATTTTCACTGGGAAGGTCAGGACTACTCTGACTCGTAGAAAAAGCTCAGAGAGTTTCTTTTACTCCCCCAACACAGACCACTTGCCATCCCACCAGTTTTAGACATTGCGGATGATGTTTACTTAGAATCCAGTTTCAGCCCTGGTTCTCTACCTCCTGCTCCGGCTAAGCCTGACAGATATTATAGAGTGCCTGATTCCCACAAATTTCTTTACAAAAGCCCTGTTGCTGACCCAGAGACAATCTCCCAGGGTCCCAAGGGGGCTAAGGCTTCTATGGCTAAAAATCCTGTACCTTCTGAGAGGGATTCCAGAGCACTAGACAGGTGGGGGAAAAAGTTTATACCTCAGCCACTCTAGCTATGAGGGCACTAAATTGCCAATTTCACATGCTTAAGTATCAGCAATTTCTAATCTCTCAGTTAAAGCAAAAAATGACCACTCTCCCTCAACAATCTGAATTGAAAGAAATGCAGGATCTGTTGCATGCCACTGAACAGGTGGGCAAACATACCTTACAATGTGGGTTTGATTCTTTGGAGGCCTCCTGCAGAGCAGCTGTCACTGGGTCTGTTATATGTAGGCATGCTTGGTTAGAGGAACAAAACTCTTCCTGATCATGTTAAAGCAAAACTTCTAGATGCTCCCTTACAGCAGGATGTTCTTTTTGGAGTTAAAGCAGAAGAAGTCTTAAAGAAAATGGAGGATAAGGCAAAATCTATGCAGACAGTCAAAGATTTCCTACAGGTACAGCCCCCTCACTTCAGCAGAAACTGGCCAACAAAAAATTGATCCTTTCCAGCTACAGACAGACCACAGAGGGGTAAATACAGGCATCCAAGGGGCAGAGGACAACCACAAGCCCAGTACAAACCTCGCCAATGGGGCACTGCAACACAGAAGGGACGAGACGACAGGTCACAATCTACCAGAAGGCAAACTCAATGACTTGCACCTCATCTGGCCAAGCAACACTCTCTTGGCAGCCCCCTTGGGAGGAAAACTCGCACTTTTTTCAGACAACTGGCACATTGTCACAAAGGACAAATGGGTCCTAGACATAATTTTACGAGGATACAAATTCCATTTTCACACCTTGCCAATGAAAAGAGGAATGCCAAACCTGCCACAAAATCAATGGGCAGAGGCACAAAAACAAATTACAGCTCTCATGGACATGAGAGCCATTCAACTGGTACCTACTCGAGAGCAAGGTTAAGGATTTTATTCAAGACTCTTTCTAGTGCCCAGAAAGGACAATGCCTGGAGACCAATTCTGGACCTTTCAATTCTAAACACTTACTTACAAGTACCCAAATTCAAGATGCTAACACTACAGCAGCTTCTTCCCATGTTGGGCAAGGAAGCATGGCTAGTAACGTTGGACCTCAAGGAGGCATACCTGCATGTCCCTATCAGACAAAGTTGCATAAGATACCTCCATTTCATTGCAGGTTCAACCCATTACCAATTCTCTGCACTGCCCTTTGGCTTATCTACTGCGCTCAGAGTCTTCACAAAATGCCTGGAACCAGTAATTGCATACTGCAGACAAAGAGGAATTCAAATATACCCATACCTGGACGACTGCCTCATCCAAGCAGAAAGCAAGGACATTCTATTACATCATCTGGCTTTTGTGAAACATCTACTAAATTGCCTGGGGTACACAGTAAACGAAAAGAAGTCAAAACTAGTACCCTCACAAAATATGACATTCTTGGGTGCCAGCTTGAATACAACGGCCCAGAAGGCTTATCTAACGCCAGACAAACAACTACAACTGACTCAATATTTCAAAACAGTGGCAACAAAGGCCCAATTAACTGCAAGAAAAACTCTGCAGGCCTTGGGCTGGGGCATCTTGCATACTACTAATACCATTTGCAAAGCTGCATATGAGGAAATTACAGTGGTACCTAAAAAGCGTATGGTCTCAACACAGCCACAGCTTGGACACAATGATATATCTCATTCCCTGCCTACAACAGGAGTTTTTATGTTGGTCACAGGCATGTCACCTCAACAAGGGTCAGCCTTTCACCTTGCCCCCAGCCAGGCAAACTATCACAACAGATGCACCAGACTACGCCTGGGGGGCTCACATGGCAGGACAGTGCGTTCAAGGCGTATGGACTGCAGATCAAAGGAATCTGCACATCAATCAAAAAGAGATGCTAGCTGTACAGAAAGCTCTGACAGCCTTCAAGGATCTGTTACATCCAGGACAACTGACAATAAAGACGGAAAACACCACAGTAATGTGGTACATAAACAGACAAGGGGGTACTCACTCCTACCCTCTGTGCAGGCAAGCAATGACCTTATGGAACACAGCTCTGGCTTACCAAGTTCAGTTACAAGCTCAATTCCTGCCAGGACAGAAGAATACATTGGCAGACGACTTCAGCAGAAACATCATGGATCCCCACGAGTGGAAACTAGATCTACAAGTATTTACAATGATAACTCAAAAATGGGGCCTTCCAGACATAGACCTGTTTGCCAGCCCTCAAAACTATCAACTAACAAAATTTTGTACAAGGGCACTTCACCATCAAACGTGGAAAGTGGACGCACTCTCTTTCAGTTGCAAAAACCAGACAGTATATGCCTTCCCTCCATTGCCTCTCCTCACAAAGGTACTTCTGAAAGTCAAAAAGGAGAGACCACGACTGATTCTCATAGCCCCAGACTGGCCACGCCAGCACTGGTACTCGCTATTGAGGAATATGGCCCATGGCCCACCATGGATATTACCACAAATTTCCCATTTACTCACACAACAAAACAATCAGATTCTTCACAGCCAGCTCAAAACCTTAAATCTGGCTGCATGGCAAATCATCTAAGCATCCAGCCAGCCCCTCTTTCCCAAGCAGTTATGGATGTTATTCTGGAAGCTAGGAGACCAAGCACCAGGAAGGCTTATTCGGACAAATGGAAAAGGTTTTGTGCCTGGAACCAATCTAAAGGCCAAGACACAATTCAGCCTCACATGCCTCACATTCTACAGTATTTAACTGAGATGTTGCACAAATGACTTTCTTTCTCTTCCATTAAAATCCATGCTTCAGCTGTTTCGGTCCACTACAACACGGATCCACCCTTATTTTCTCATCCACTTCTAAGGCAGTTCCTCAGAGGGGCAAAAAACATTAGACCACCCAGGAGAGCACCTACACCAACATGGGACCTCAATTTTGTTCTGGAAAAACTAACGCTACCTCCCTTTCAACCAGCTTTCTCTGCAGATCTTCATTTCCTATCATGGAAGACTGCCCTGCTGCTAGAAATAACTTCAGCTAAAAGAGTCTCAGAGCTACAGCCACTAATGGCAGTGGAACCTTTCCTCATTTTTCATCAAGACAGAGTTTCTCTACGAACTAATCCTTCCTTTATGCCTAAGGTGGTTTCCAGTGTGGCTTTAAATCAAACCATCCACTTACCCACCTTCTTCCCAAATCCACAGAACAAAGGTGAGAGACTCCTGCATTCCTTGGACATTCACAGGCAACTTCGTTACTACTTGGACAAAACTAAGGCTTTCAGAAAATCTGACCAGCTCTTTGTATCCTATGCCACAGCTTCTCAAGGGAAGGCTATATCCAAGCAAACCATTTCCAAATGGATAGGTCATTGCATACGTTTTTGCTATACCCATCATGGAAAACCAGTTCCTGCTACCATTAGGCCCCACTCTACCAGGGCAACAGCTACTTCTACAGCCTTTCTCAGGGGGGTTCCAACCAAGGAGATTTTGAAGCTGCAACTTGGAGTTCAGTACACACCTTTACCAAACACTATCACTTACCACTTTACTCTAAGACCAGGGTGGGCTTCGCCACTGCAGTTCTGCAGGGCCTTCTAGCCTCCTCTAACCCTCTGATACCTCCACCCATCCTTAGCTTTGGGATTCAACCCAAGTGTGATGACTGCAGCAGGGTAACACGATGAACATAGTACAGTTTTGTACCTACCATAAATGTAGATGTTCGAGTATACACCCTGCTGCAGTCCAGGTTACCCTCCCTCCATCCCCTCTGACCTACTGGCTAAATCTCTTCAATACCTTCCTGATGTATTTGCTTATAGCTGAAGGGATTTTGTGTTTGTGCAAGTTTACTCAATTTGGTACTAATTACTGACCACCTTTTTGGGGGCACCTGACATCTGGGGCAAGAAAAACTGAAGAAAATGGCGTTGGTTGCATTATATATACCCCTGGCGCACTGACGTCAGGGAAGAAGCGACAGCAACCGACGCCGGACCAAGACTTTGGAATTCCAGCCGACTGCGGGACCGCCTGATGACAGGATAACCCAAGTGTGATGACTGCAGCAGGGTGTACACTCGAACATCTACATTTATGGTAGGTACAAAACTGTACTTTCTTAGGTGTTTAGTAGGCTAACAACCACAAGGGCCTTTTTAAGCCTAGCCATGCATCCCAAATCTCTGACAAGTTCTGATACCCTTCGTAAGTGTAAGCAGAGCTTTGGGAAATTAAACATTTACAGGCAGGGGCCTGAGAGATAACTTTGTCAGGGCTGTGAGTCTCCATGTTATGTTCAGGGAGACATCTCTACCAAGAAATAGCAGAAGACCAAGCATACTTCTCAACTCAGGTGATGAGAGATCCATGTTAAGAATGGCAGGATTTTACTGGGGGACTGTTTAAAGTCCTGATATCTTTGTAGCTTTCTCATTTTATTCAGCCTGTGACAGCTGCTGTCCCTCCTTCTACCCCTTGAGACAGAAGGAATCTTCCTCTGAGGAGGAAGATCAGGATTCAGATGAGGATTCTTTTGCTTATTCTTCACAGATCTACCCAGTGGCTGTGGTTTCTGATGAAGAAAGATACCCTCTCACCTGATTCTTCATTAGAGGAGCTGTCTTTTAAAGATACAGTTGTCCGAATGATGCAACATTTTAAGAGGGAAGGCTCCAAAATCACTGATGAACAGCAGAGATATTATGCCTTTTGGATATTGATACTCCTAAGCCTTCTGCCAATCACCCTGTCCTGAATGGATACCTTTGCTAATGCTTTTGTGAACCCAGAATCCCAGCATCCTGCTCCGAAGAAACTAGAATAGGTTTTATAATGTTCATGAAGATCTAAAGTTTCATTACAAGAATCCTCATGATCATGTTGTAATTTCACTTTCTGCAGAGAAACACACTAAACTATTACCATCCTTCAGTTTATTGTCTACAGGTAGGGTTAGTAGGGTCCTGAACAGGTATGGAAAAAAAGGTGTATGCTTTTGCTACCTTGATCATTATTGCTTTTAATTTATCAGACTCACATGACAAAGTATCTTTTGTATATTCTGAATAACCAGGGGAAGTTATTGACAGATAATAAGTCTTCTGCTTTAATTTTCCTTAATTCTGCCTCTCAGGTGGCCAGACACTCAGGTGCAGTTGTGATGCTGCTGATGCATCTTACAGAGTGGCTGCTTCAAGGTTTGCAGTTTGTAGATATTGGTTAGGGCTCTAATCCCTAACAGAAGATGTTCAAGGCCAAGTTGTTATGTCTTCCTCTGATAGACAACATCTTTTTTGATCTGCTGCTGTGGGTTTATTGAAGACCATGCAGGAAAAGAGGAGGGTTATACATGTCTTGAAACATTTTCCTTTCCCTGTGCCTAAATTTCAGAGGAATTATCCTGCTAAAGGTGGCCTTTTCCGTAAAAGAGAAAAAAAACAACTCCAAAAGGACTAACAAGCAGAGATTTCAAGACAGATCGGCTCAAGACCGTAAGGGGTCTAAGTTTTCCTTTCCTGATAAACCCCATACTTTGACTGTTTATCTTTGCCTTCTCCTTTTTCCCTCGGCCAGGATCCCTTTTTCCTAAGACTATCTCCTCTTCTGGCCTGGAAGGCGATCACTTCAGACAAGTGGGTTCTATCTATGTTCCCAAAAATATGAAGGTATTAAACAGAGTTAAGTCAACAACTACTGCTCTTGTCCAAAAAGGGCACAGGTGAAACTCATGGGGTGAGTTTGCAGTTTCCCATCCAGTCATCCAAATTACACTTAAATATGGCCAGTGAGGGGCTCTGCCTCACCTGAATTGGAAGTCTGTTTAAGAGTAGAGGTAACCTCTGTGAGACATATCTGTCTCTCCATCAAGTCCTGTTGATGTGACATACTAGGTTGAGTTCCCTAGAGCGAGTGCATCTTATACCATTTAATTTAAAAATGTGCAGCATTTCCGTTAGAGCAGGATCTGAGATTGCTTTGTATACAGGGCAGAGATTGCCTCTGAGTAGTCTGTAAGACACAAAGTATAGTGACAGTGATTTCTGTCTGTCAGTGTATGACATATGCTGAAGACCCTGAATTTTCTTTTTAAGAAACCTTTCAGGTCTTTCCAGTTGCTGCGGGTGCAAATACCAAAGGCAACATTATACTCTGTTATTGGCTTGATGAGTGAGGAATACAGGGGAGTTGTAACTTCTTTTGTTCTGGATACATTGCCCTCACTTTTGAGGTGGGCGACATAGAAAGCCTTTCTTTCCACTGTGGAGACATGGTGGTCAAAGGAAAGGTTGCTGACAATGTGTGTGCCCAAATGTCTCACCGCTGATTGCGTGCTTAGGGTGTTGTTATTAATGTGGTAATCTGCAGGGACGTCGCCCTTGCTTGAGGGGATGATGGTTCATTTTTTTGCATTGAGGTTTAGCCCATGACTTTGGCACTGGTCATTTGTCTGTGTAAGTCCCCCTTGAAGGATGTTACTATTGTCTGGGGACTCGACTGCACCAAGCTTGCAATCATCAGCAAACTTTGTCAGCCATAGGCCTTTTGTTTTAGCTTGTACATCCGAGAAGTGGATCCCAAATAATAGGGGCCCCAGAATTGATCCCTGTGGAACACCACTAGTTAGGGTCTGCTGGTGGAGGTAGAGTCACCTATTTTGACTGTGTGTGTGTGTTCTATCATTGAGCCAGTTTGCGACCCACCTGACATTATACAGATTGATCTCCAGCTGGGTGTGTTTATCAATGATGCATGAGTGGAGAATAGTGTCAAAGTCCTTGGCCAGGTCCAGGTAAGCGGTATGCATGGATTTGCCATCATCCAGGGCTTTGGTGACTGTCTCAAAGAAGTCCACCAAATTCAAGAGGCAGGATCTCCCTTTAAAGAAGCCAAACTGGGTTGGGTTGAGCATTTGGAGGTCTCTTATATCTTTGTTGATAAGGTCCATGATTATTCCTTCCTTAGCCTTGCAGATTAGGCTGGTCAGAATTATGGGTCTGTAGTTCCCAGGGTCACTGGAGGAGCCTCCTTTATGTAACAGGATGACGGTTGCTGTTTTCCATTCAGCAGGTACAAAACCAGTACTTAAACTGTAGTTAGAAAGAGTACAGAGCAGTGCACCTAGTTCCTGTTTTAATCCATTTAGAATGCAGTCTGGCATATTATCAAGTCCCATAGAAGCATTAATTTTGGCTTTGGAGAGAGCGTTTACGGCCTGCTGCTTAGAGATGCTAGGTGGATGGCAGGTGGTAGGGATGCTTTTGGGGGATATGAGGTGGGAACAGGGTGGAGAAGTTTTCATTGAACCCGTCAGCTAGCAGGTTGTCTTATTTCAACGGGTTCAGTAAATGTGGTGCCATTAAGAACCAGTTCTGTGCAGATCTGGGTTTTTCCTTTAAGGTTTCTGACTTAGCTAAAGAAGGCCTTATGGTTGTCCTTAGCGATGGAGGCTAATTTGGATTCATAGTTAGCTTTAGAGTGCCTTACGAGGTGTCTTATTTGCTTGTTTAAGCCAAGGAGGGAATGCTTCCAGTTCAGAGACCATTCCTTCCCTGCACTTGGACAGCAATTTCTTTCTTTTATTGTATGACCTGTTAAGGTCAAGGATCCATCCTTGGACCCCTACTCTTCTCTGTTTACACCAATAATCTAGCCACTGCCACCAAACATGGCACACTCATACAATACGCAGATGACTCAACCATCATCTGCTCAGCCCAGTCCCTACCCAAACTGCAAAAAGTCACACAGGAAGCCTTTTCCTCTGTTGAGACATGGTTATCCGATGCCCAATTAATACTCAACCCAAACAAAACTAAACTACTCATCTTCCAACCCACCAAACATACTCAAAACAACTCTCACTCTAACATCACAGCAAAAGACAACACCACTATATAACCAACTGAACACACCAAATTGCTAGGAGTGGAAATAGACAATAAACTAAAATTTGACATTCAGATATCCATGACCATAAAAAAAGTCCACAAAAACTAGGAGCGTCATACAGAAATAAGCAAATTCTCACCAAAGCAGCAAAGATTTCAATAGCAAATTCCCACCTTATCTCCACCCTACTTTATGCCTCTCCAATATATACCAACCTAAGGCAATGTGATCTATGCAAGCTAGAGACCTGCTACAACAAAATTGCCAAATTCGCCACAGGAGCATCCTACCGTAGTCACCACTCTCTCTCAAGTGCTGAACTGGGCTAGCTTGAACTCCCTCACCTCCTTCAGTGGTATCAACTCTCACTCGCCCACAAACTAGTAAACCATCTACTAAATGTCCCATCCCTCCAGAATCTACTCCAACCTTATCGCACCACCAGACCACTAAGATCAGCAACAAAAATCACTTGCAGATCACTAAAGCCAATAACTCTGCTGGCGAAGCACTATTCTCTTGCGCCATAGCTAAATTATGGAACTCACTCCCACCCACAGTTACCTCCGTACCATCATGCACCCACTTCAAAACTTTACTAAAAGTGCACCTAAAAACATGCTGGCTATGCCCTTGCAACTCCCACTCTAATATCATCCACCCCATCCAACCACTACCTTTCTTTCCACTCCACTAACTACCTTGATTATAGCAAGCTCAGATGCTCATAAGCCTAGTACTTATTATACAGCAGGAACTTCTCATTGTAACATTTCTTAATGTCTGTTATGTACTTCACAGGTAAAGATTCTAGTTGTCTACTGATGTACTATGTTCTTCATCTGTAAATATGTTGTAAGTAATTGCTATGTTAAATTGTTAATCGCTATGTAATCCAATGTAACTACTGTCTTTTTATTTTACTGTGGAGCTTTTCTCCCCGGGCCTCCGCTGTAAATGGACCTACTTCCAGTCGGACACTCCCGGTCAACAAATTTAAATAAATAAATAAAATAAATAATGGCAGATGTCCACCAAGCAGGCTTGTTCTTTCTTGAGGATTTTGTTTTGGTCCTGTCAGATACAGCTGAGTAAATACATTTGTATAGTTGCTTATAGAAGGCATTGGTGTAAATACCAGTATAGGTGTTCATGAGATCCGTGAGGGCAGGGGCTATGAAGCTATTAATGCCATCACGTATAAGGTTGCAGTTGGCTTTGGAGAACTTTTTTAGTCTAGTTGCTGCTAATAGGAGGTCAGATGTTATTATTAATTCTAATGAGACTGATTAGACCTCACAGGGAGGGCTGCACACTTGGGGGTGGTTCAACGATCACCCATGTTGGTGAGCACAGATCCAGAGTGTTTGGGCCCCTTGTGGGGGTGTCAACCAACTGATCCAGGGCATTGGAGTTGATGAATTCCAAGAACCTTTTGGACAACTGTGTTAGAACACATATAACTTACCCAGTCTATGGATGGGCAGTTAGTCACCTAAAACCAGGGTGTTTGGTTGTATCTTGAACGATTCAAGTAAATCCAAGTATGCAGTATGGGTATCCTGGTTCATGCAGGGGGTCCTATAACTAGCAGTAACTTGGAGAGAGACCTTACCTACAGTCAATTGGACCTAGATTAGTTCAAGTGAATCGTTTTTTTTAACCAATCTAGAGGTGTATTTATCTTTTATGAATATTGATACTCCACCTCCTTTAGTTCTCACACTTTGTTTGTGTTCTGAATGTGTGGAAGGCATTATAACCAGTATGGCCAGGCTGCTTTGCATGGCCTTAAACCAAGTCTCTGTGACTGCACATATGTCAGCATTTTCTAAGGTGAGGGGTGCTTCCAGTGAATGCACTTTTATGTTTAGACTTCTAGTGTTTACCAGCATAACCTTGAGGTTGCTTTTTGAAGATATTTTTATGTTGGGAATTTTGTTGTTGTGACATTGCCTAAAAAAGGCACTATGGGGGAGGCAAAAGTCTTATTAGCCAGTAGCCAAAATCCCAGAGGTGACAGATGACCATCTTTGGCAAAGCAGCATTGTCTCTCTACCATGTCATCCCAGGCTGACAGGTACTGGATCCCCATAGAATGACACCAGAAACTAAGCAAATTTTTGAAGTTGATCTTTTTTTGTTTATACTGTGGTATCATCTTAGGTGAGGGTCGTATGCTGCTCAAGGCTAGGGACATAACCTCATGAGACACATATTCAGAGAGCTCAGTCATGTCTCTCTTCATATAGTGCAGTGAGGTACATCTCAAGTCATTCACACCGACATGAACTATGATGTAGTCATAACAGTACAGGTTGTGGAGAGACTTGAATGCGTGTGTGATATGGCGGATCCTGGCACCCGATAGACAGCTGACTGCATCCTTCTCCTTGTCCAGCCTAGTGAGTGGGACATCTTTGTGTCTCACTGTGGAGTCGCCTGTGACAAAAAAATTTGGTTTAGATGTGCTTTGCCTTAGGGCTTGTTTAGTGAGACACTTGTGTTGTGGATGTTCATCGTGTATTTCACTGTTGCAGTCATTACACTTGGGTTATTCTGCTGGCAGGCTACCCGCAGTCAGCCTGAATTCCAAAGTCCTGGTCCGGTGTCGGTTGCTGTCGCTTCTTCCCTGACGTCATTGCACCAGGGGTATAAAAGATGCAGCCAACGCCATTTTCTTCAGTCTTTCTTGCCGTGCGGTGCCCGAAGCAAAAGCAGTTCGCAAGTGCTGGTCGGCCGACTCCTGAGATTTTCAAAATCGAATTTTAGATCCAAAGTCTTCATTAAAGCTAAATACCCCGTTGGGGAAACTTTTTTCTTGCTCCAGACCGATGTCAGAAAAAGTTAACAATTGTATTTCTTGTGGGAAGCAAGTACCTCATAAGGATTTTCACTCTTACTGTATTCCTTGCCTAGGCCCTGATCACAACGTTGCTAGCTGTCGGTTTTGTGCTAGATTTAACCAATGCACTATTAAGCGTCGGTACAATTTTGCCTTTCATTACTTTGGCTGAAGATTCAATTATATAATGCCGTCGTAACAACCAATGGCCGGAGTTTATAAAAAGCGCAAGGAAAAGAAAAAGGACAGGCATCCGAGGTCCAAAACCGACGAGGCTTCCGCTAAGCCAGTCGCCGGTTCTCAGTGAGGCACTTTCGCAGCCCCTGATGCCCGCTACCTCAGAGCCACAGGCTGCTGCCGATTCCCATGTGGAGCCAGCTAGGCCTCTGGATACTCAAGGTATTGGACACTCTGAAATGATTCCCTTAGATGGGTCTGGAGCCGCTGAGCAGGCATCGGCTTCTGAGGGTGTTTTCAGACCTACACAGTTATATGTAAAACCTACCTCAGCTTCCAAAACAAAGACTAAAGCAACTCTAAAGACAAAGAAACAAGTACAGCATTCTCCTGGACAGACTTCCATGCCTAAAAAAACAGATGCTCAAAATGGCCGAAGACCTAATCACCTTAATCAGGGGCTCCCATCCCCCTCCTGATAAGAGGCCTAGGCAGGAGACAGAATATGAATCTTCAGGTCAGGTTTCCATTTCCTCTGACTCCTCTTCGGAGCAGGAATACTCTCTTCCTCCCTATGAGGATTCTGATGCTGAAGAATCTATTCCTTCAGCCTCTCCTCCTGAGGATTTTTCTTTTGGGGAAACCCTGCATACCATGAGGGAGCACTTCCACTGGGAGAGCCAAGACTACTCAGAATCAAAGTAAAGGCTTAAAGATTTTCTTTTACTGCCTCAGCACAGGCCTCTTGCTATTCCCCCTGTGTTAGACATTGTAGATGATGTATTTTCAGAGTCCGGCCTTTCTCCTGACTCTTTGCCCCCTGCCCCTGCCCCTGTAAAACCAGACTCACATAAATGTCTTTATAAAAACCCTTCTGCTGATCCAGAAACTGTTTCTCAGGGTCCCAAAGGGGTCAAGGCTTCCACTGCAAAAAACCCTATCCCCTATGACAGGGATTCTAGGGCACTAGACAGATGGGGGAAAAAGTTTACACTTCTGCTACTTTGGCTGGGAGGGCTTTAAATTGTCAATTTCATATGCTTAAATATCAGCAATACTTAATGTCACTGCTAAAACAGAAAATGTTAGCAAATACTGATTCTGCAGAAAATAAGGAAATGCAGGATTTATTGCATGCAACTGAACAAGTGGGAAAGCATGCATTGCAATGTGGTTTTGATCCTCTAGAGGCCTCTTGCAGGGCCGCAGTTACGGGGTCTGTCATTAGGAGGCATGCTTGGTTAAAGGAACAGATGCTACCTGATCATGTTAAGGCAAAATTACTAGATGCTCCATTACAGCATGATACTTTATTTGGTGTTAGAGGAGGTGTTGAAGAAAATGGAGGACGAAGCGAAATCTATGCAAACAGTAAAGGATTTCTTACAGGTACAGCCACCCAGATTTAGCAGGAACTGGCCTACAAAGAATTGGTCCTTTCCAGTGTCAGACAAACCACAAAGAGGCAGATACAGATGCCCTAGAGGCAGATCCCAGCCCCAGAGCTCATACAGACGTAAACAGTGGGGCGCTTCTACCTCCAAAAGCGGATAAGACAAATCACAGCCATACAGGAAACAGTCCCAATAACTTTCCTCTGCCAGCACCAAGCACTTATCTTTTGGCATTCCCATTAGGGGGAAAACTAGCACTTTTATCTCAAAACTGGCACATGATCACCCAGGACAAATGGGTCTTGAATATAGTATCCCAGTGCTACAGGTTCCACTTTCACACACTGCCAAGGGCAAAAGGTATGCCAGACCTGCCACACAATCAATGGGCAGAGGCACAAAAGCAAGTTTCATCCCTCATGGACATGAGGGCCATTCCGCGAGTATCACAGCAAGAGCAGGGACAAGGATTTTACTCAAGACTTTTCTTGGTACCCAGAAAGGACAAAGGCTGGAGACCAATACTGGACCTGTCTATTCTAAACACATTTCTGGACGTCCCAAAATTCAAAATGTTGACTTTGCAGCAGCTTCTGCCCATGCTGGGCAAGAAGGCTTGGCTTGTAACTTTGGACCTAAAAGAGGCATACCTGCATGTACCAATCAGACAATCTTGCAGAAGATACCTCAGATTCACAGCTGGCTCAATGCACTACCAATTCTCTGCACTGCCCTTTGGCTTATCTACTGTGCCCAGGGTATTCACAAAATGCCTGGCACCAGTAATTGCATATTGCAGACAAAGAGGAATTCAAATATATCCTTACTTGGACGATTGCCTTATTCAAGCAGAGAACAAGGACATTCTACTAGAGCACCTCGCATTTGTAAAAAGATTATTGATTTGCCTAGGGTACACAGTAAACGAAAAGAAATCAAAATTGGTACCCTCTCAAGAGATAATATTCCTGGGTGCAAGCTTAAATACAACTGCCCAGATGGCTTATCTCATGCCAGACAAACAAAGGCAACTGACTTCTCACTTCACAATGTTGGCAACAAAGACCCAGTTATCTGCAAGAAAAATTCTGCAGGCCTTGGGCTTCATGGCATCCTGCATTCTGCTAATTCCATATGCCAGGCTGCATATGAGGAAACTACAATGGTATCTAAAAAGCGTTTGGACTCAACATTTCCACAGCCTGGAAACATTGATTACCCTCATTCCTTGCCTTCAACAGGAGTTTCGATGGTGGGCACAGACCTGTCACCTCAACAAGGGACAGCCATTCAACCTACCCACTGCCAAGCAGTCAATAACAACAGATGCTTCAGATTATGCCTGGGGGGCCCACATGGCAGGAAAATGTATACAGGGCACATGGCTCTCAAGCCAAATGCATCTTCATATCAATCAAAAAGAGATGCTAGCTGTTCATAATGCCCTGACAGCTTTCAAGGACCTTCTTCATCCAGGACAACTACTAATAAGGACGGACAATACTACAGTCATGTGGTACATAAACAAGCAGGGAGGCACACATTCCTACCCCCTCTGCAGACAAGCCATGACTCTGTGGGACACAGCATTGACTTATCAAGTACATCTGCAAGCACAATTCCTGCCAGGAAAGAAAACTACTCTGGCAGACGAACTACGCAGAAACATTACGGATCCCCACGAGTGGAAACTGGATCCACAAGTCTTCAGCATGATAACAAAGAAATGGGGATGCCCAGACATAGATCTTTTTGCCTCCCCTCACAACTGCCAACTACAGAGATTCTGCACAAGGACTGATCACAAGCAAGCATGGAAAGTGGATGCTCTATCATTCAGTTGGAAAACCCTAACAGTATATGCCTTTCCTCCTCTGCCTCTCCTTCCCAAGGTACTCCTAAAGGTCAGACAAGAAAAGACAAAAATGATTCTGATTGCCCCAGACTGGCCACGACAGCACTGGTACCCAGTCCTAAAGAGCTTGTCTCAAGGCCCAGCTTGCACATTGCCTCTAATTCCTCACTTACTGACCCAACGAAACAATCAGATCCTGCACAGCAACTCAGGACCCTAAATCTGGCAGCATGGCGAATAATGTATCCATTCAGAACACACCTCTCCCTAAAGTAGTGATGATGTTATTTTGGAGGCCAGGAGGCCAAGTACCAGAAAATCTTATGCAGAAAAATGGAAGAGATTCTATGCTTGGAACCAGGCACAAGGAATTGACACGCTTGTACCAAATATTCCTCAGATTTTACAATGCCTAACTGAGATGCTGGACAAAGGCCTATCCTTCTCATCAATTAAAATCCATGCCTCTGCCATTTCAGCTCAGTACAATACGGAACCAACTGTTTTTTCTCATCCATTGCTAAGGCAGTACCTTAGAGTGGCCAAAAACATAAGACCTCCAAGGAGAGCACAAATACCTGCATGGGACCTCAGTTATGTCTTGGAGAAACTCACACTGCCACCTTTTGAGCCAGCCAATACAGCTGAAATAAAGTTCTTATCTTGGAAAACAACTCTACTCCTAGCAATAACCTCTGCAAGATGAGTCTCAGAGTTACAGGCTCTTATGGCTGTGGAACCTTTTATCACTTTCCATCCAGACAGGGTTTCTCTGAGAACAAACCCGACATTCATGCCTAAGGTAGTGTCCTGTGTGGCCCTTAACCAAACCATTAATTTGCCTACTTTTTATCCAAACCCACAGAATAAGGGTGAGAGACTCCTGCATTCTTTGGACACACACAGACAACTACGTTTCTACTTGGACAGAACTAAAGCTTTCAGAAAGACTGAGCAACTTTTAGTGGCATATGCTGCAGGATCACAAGGAAAGCCTATCTCTAAGCAGACTGTTTTGAAATGGATAGGCCACTGCATTCGATTCTGTTACTCACAACATGGCAAATCAATTCCTAAGGGCATTAGGCCACATTCTACCAGAGCAGCAGCCACTTCAGCAGCCTTCCTCAGAGGGGTACCAACCAAAGACATTTTAGAGGCTGCAACTTGGAGTTCAGTGCACACTTTCACCAAGCACTACCATTTACCTCTCTACTCTAAATCCAGAGCAGGCTTTGCCACTGCAGTTTTGCAGGGCCTTATAGCCTCTCCTAATCCTGTTTAGACACAGCCACCCTACCTCAGCTTTGGGATTCAACCCAAGTGTAATGACTGCAACAGTGAAACACGATGAACATAGTACAGTTGTGTACCTACCATAAATGTAGATGTTTGAGTGTATTCACTGTTGCAATCCAGGTTACCCGCCCACCATCCCCCTTTTTCTTTGCTGGGGCTTATCTGTACTTCTCTATCCTATACAACCTAGGTAGTGTATTTGCTTGTAGATGAAGGAAATGTTTATGTTATTGCATGCATGCTTATTGGCATAAATTTTTAGCCTACCAATTTGGGGGCACCTGACATCTGGGGCAAGAAAAACTGAAGAAACTGGTGTTGGCTGCATCTTTTATACCCCTGGCGCACTGACGTCAGGAAGAAGCGACAGCAACCGACGCCGGACCAGGACTTTGGAATTCAGGCCGACTGCGGGTAGTCTGCCAGCAGGATAAACCTAAGTGTAATGACTGCAACAATGAATACACTCAAACATCTACATTTATGGTAGGTACACAACTGTACATTTTGTGTGTATTGAGTGCTGTAGTTACTGTATTAGGGTGTAGCATGTTTGTATTTCGGAGGTCTCTGGTGTTTAGGTAAATTTCTGGTGAATACCTCCACTTATGATGTTTTATGTGTTGAGAGAGTGGTTTGTGCAGGAGGGTGTAGTATGTGGGCTGACAATTCTTTTCAGTGTCCCTGTTCTGTGAATGAGGGAGCAAAGATTCCAAATTCTTAGTGTATATGCATCCCTCACAAATTGAGCTTGAGTGGTTTAGAAGTAGTGGGTTGTCAGTGTACATGAGGCAATTCCTACAGTGCCTCAGGATACCTATGTCAATCAGACTGGTGGGAGAAACGGAAGAGAACTGATCATCCATAATAGTAGGTGTAAATTTGCTTACTTTAATGAGGAAGGGTGTGGTTTAGTTGGGGTCTTAATGCTGGGTCTGTACTGTTGGGGCTGTCAAGGAGTACGAGACTATTAAGGAGTAGGAGATTTCAGTTCAAGTGGCAAATGCTTTAGAAATCTCAGTTGAGGTGCTGTCCGTGCAGCTAATTGCAAATAAGGGACTCCTCAGTTGGAGCACGGACGCCTTATACCGCCAATGGTTACCTCCATTGCGCAGTGCTGCACAAAGATACGCTATGCGCAGATACCTTGGATTGGTCAGTTGAAGATAGTACAGCAGTGGCTAGTCGCCAAACTCTGTGGAGTTGTGTTATAACAGGAGCAAATTTGCATAAAAGCAGGGCTTATGTAGCAACTGTGAGAACCCTTTTTTAAAACAAATTAAGCAGTTTTCAGAAATACTTTGGACATTTACTCCAGTGTGGCTGTTCTTCGTTTTTGGACCCATCCTTGTTCCTGAGTGGTATCTTGTTTTCAGTGTTTCCTTGTGTTTTGGTTCTACAGTTTTGTTTCTGTATCTGGACGATTGGCTCCTTACCACCCCCACCAAGCATCATCTGGTAAAAACCCTGCAGTACACTCTTTCCCTGGCGAAACTTTTGGAGATAACGATGAACTGGGAGAAATCCAACCTTGCTCCAGTCCAGAACATAGAATTCATTGGAGCAGTCTTCGACACACACTCTTATCTGGTGTCGCTCACAGACTTCAGAGATTGAGGCTCCAACTCCAGGGGATACTCTGTCAAATCAAACTCTCAGCGAGAGAGGTTATTCAGAGTTTAGGATCCATGGCAGCTGCCATACCAATAGTGCCTCTTGCGAAGCTGCAAATGCAATTACACCACTGGCTTCTACTCTCTCAATGGTTTCCAAATTACCATCCTCTATGTTTTCAAATCCAGATAACCAATTCTTGCAAGCAGGACTTTCTCTGGTGGATGAGGCCAGACTCAGAACTTTGGAGCGGTCCATTCCAGCACCCTCAACCCAAAGCCATTGTGACCACAGATGCTTCCCTGATAGGGTGGGGGCCATTATCAGGCAAAGACAGTCCAAGGCACATGGTCCACATTGGAGGCCGACCTGCATATCAACGTTCTAGAGCTGAGAGTGGTGCTGTTAGCATTGCAAGCATTCCAACCTGTTCTTCCTTCTGGAATGACTGCAATTCAGTCAGACAACATGTCAGTAGTCTGGTATATCAACAAGGAGGAACCAAGTCCTATCCCCTGTGTCGAGAGTTCTTGAGAATGTGGCACTGGGTGATAGCTTCTAACTGCTTTCGGATAGCAATGCATATCCCAGGGATTTCCAACGTGATTGCAGATAAGTTGAGCAGATGTATTCTCCTGCCTCACGAGTGGCCCTCAGTCCCAACATAGAGGCAGAAATTTTCAGCCATTGTGGTCAGCCGCGATGCAGCCTGTTCGCCTCCCCATCAAACAACAAATGCAGTAGCTATTTTCTCCTATTCCCCCCAAAGGGGAAGTCCCCGAGGAATACTCTGATTCACGATTGGTCCACGGAACTGCTATATGCCTTATCCCTCCATTCCTCTGACACCCCAATTAATAAAGAAAGCTATTCAGTTGAAATGCAAATTGATCCCCTTAGCCCCCTTTTTGCCTCAACGGGTGTGGTTCCCCTTCCTTTGGCCTCATCTGTTATGTTGATCGTGGGTTCTGGACCCTCTTCCAGACCTAATTTCTCACCCCCAAGGGTTGAGTCACTCTAACCTATTCAGTCTGAAGCTGACAGTTTGGTTTCTCCACTTCCGTTGATCGCCAGGCAGGATGACCTCACCTGTTCGTGACATCATTCTGGCCTCTCATAAACCATCCACCAGAATGCTTTATTTAGACAAATGGAAAAGGTTCTCTTTTTGGTCAAAGGAAAAGGTGCTAGATCCGTACTCGGCTCCAGTCACAGCAGTTTTACAATACCTATTTAAATTCTTTGAAGATGGAGCCGCAGCTTCCACCATAACAAATACATCTAGCGGCTATTTCAAACTATCATAATGAGTTGGCTGGTTCTCCCCTCATCTCACTTCGGTTATGCAAAACATTTCTCAAAGGGGTCCCTCACATTAGACCCCCAATCAGATAACCTATAGAACCATGGAACCTCACGTTAGTTCTCCAGTCTTTAACTCAACTTCCATTTGAGCCTGCAGTGAAGTATGACCTCATATTCTTGTCGTGGAAATCCCTTTTTTGGTAGCCATCATGTCAGCCAGACGAATTGCTGAGCTTCAGGCATTATGCACCAAAAGGCCCTATCTAGCCTTCCACAAGGACAGAGTATCACTCTGGACAAATCCATCTTTTCTCCCCAAAGTTGTTTCGGACTTTTCCCTCAATCAGTCCATTGATTTGCCAGTATTTTTCCCAAATTTTTCTAATAAAGGGGAATACTGTCTACACTCCCTGGATGTGCACAGACAATTGAGATTTTATTTAGACAGGACCAAAGCAATACGTAAAACTGACCAACTTTTCATTTCCTTCTCTGAACCTAGAATGGGAAACTCTGTCTCCAAGGTCACTTTGTCAAGATGGTTAAGGGACTGCATATGCTAGATTTATTCACTTGCGAAAGAACCTATGCCACGGAATGTTAAAGCCCATTCTATTAAATCTATGGCAACGTCTGTAGCCTTCCACTCCAGAGCTTCTATGGATGATGTCTGTGCAGCAGCCACTTGGGCTAAGCCCCACACTTTATCAGTTATTACAGATTGGATGTGGTCTCCAGAGGGAGAGCTGCCTTCGGCTCAGTGGTGCTCAGGAATGTTCTTCCATAAGGGCCATCCAAGGTTCACGAGGTAGCTGGGGATTCTGTCCCATCAGTGATGAATGGAAAGAAGATTAACAACATCAGATAAAGAAGTTATATCTTACCATAATGTTCCCTCTGTGTTGTTGATCTTCTTTCACTTACCACCCTCCTTCCCCGCCAAAGGCTGCTGGGGGATACTTTGGGCCCAAGTGGTGACTTAGGGCATTTGCGCAGAAATGGCCTCTGCTTTACTAGTACAACATGGGCAAACTCGATCTGAGGTAACAGGGAGAAGAGCATTGTGGGTAGAAGCTTAGCTCGAGAGTTTTTGGCTGGTGAGAGCTTGGTATAGGCAGACTCAGTTCCGAGGGCTCGGAACCGTACCCATCAGTGATGAATGAAAGAAGATCAACAACACAGATGGAACGTTATGGTAATACATAACTTCTTTCTTCGTCTCTTCCCACATATCCGTAGCTGCCACACCAGAATCCTTTTTAAGCCATATTCCTAAGTACTTCATTTTATCATGTCCCCATTATATGGTTACTGTTGAACCAATTTGTTTGTGAGTACATCAATTACAGCTTTTGCCTTTGTTTTGGCTTCACTAATTTTGTATCCCAAAAAGATTTAAAACTGCCTCAGAATGTTCCACAACACTGAAGTGTCCTTTTTCTGGTTTCATCAGTTATAAAATATCATCATCTGCAAACACAGCCAGCTTTTCTTGACTGCCATGCCAATTATATCCCCGAATTTCTAAGTCCCTTCTTTTATTTGCCAATGGTTCTATATATAATGGAAATAACGAAGGGGAAAGAAGACACCTCTGCCTGGTTCCTTTGCTGAAACAGAAATTATGAGAGAGGAAACCACCCATTTTAATTTTTCCTTCTGATCCCTCATATATACTTCTAATCAACCTTATAATTTTTATCAGGGAATGCAGAATGCAAACGTTTCCATTGCTCTGCTCATAAAGTCCCTCCTTACTCTGTCAAATGCTTTCTCTGCATCAAGACCCACAACAACAGTGGTATTTTCTTGCAGTCTGGTTCCCTCTGGATCATCAGTATTCTGTTAATGCTGTCTAATATTTGCCTCCCCTCCACATAACCACGCTGATCCATATCTATGAATTTTGGCATCACCTTTGCCATTCTTTTAGCCATTATAGACATAAACACTTTATAATCATGGTTTAGGATTGAAATGGGCCTAGTATTGGATCTCATGGGTCTTTACCTCCTTTAGATATAAACTCATGCATATTTTCAAGGTATTCTGTTATTTTCCATTTAGCATTCTGCAGTTGCTCCTCTTCCTGTTTTGAGAGATTCCCCCTCTTCTGCAATACTTTAATATTTGTCAGTCCCTCTAAGTAATTCCTGTTACTTCTTAACCATATCGCTCTTTCTTTTATTTCCACCCTATTTTTAAACTCCACTTTCATTTTATACAACTCCCTAGCTATATTTTCAAATGAAAATTCTATCTTCTCAAATAACTAATTTCCATTGCCCATTCCTGCTCTCTTCACTAGATATGTAGGATAGAGCCAGTGTCTCATTTTTTATTTTGTTACCCTGCATTTTTATTTTAGTTATTGGATGCACAGCAAAATTTTCAATTAAATGCACATGTTCCTGTGAAATGTAAGTTTCATCTAGCCTAGCCCGGTTTTTGTACCTCTGGGAATAATATTTAAATTCACTCCGAACTCTTACTACTAAATTCATATCTTTCATACCAAATATTTTCAAAAAATATCTTCAAAAATCTGCCCTCCTGTATTATGTTTTCCCTTACGGGCCCTCCAATTTCATCATCACTGCTGCAAGTCATATTCCAGTCCCTACCTTTAAGTAATATTCCCTGCTGAAAGCTGATTATTTCTCCCAGAATTTTCTTAGGCTCCATTACCGCAGTTTTAGGTGGAATACATGTGTCTCGCAATTAATATAAGTACTCCTCTTTTCCTTTGTCCCGGGTATTCCACTGAATAACTATCCTGAAAGCCTTTCTTTATCAAATTCACATGTTCAGTTCTTTCCAAATGTGTCTCCTGTAGCATAGCTATTTGCACTGTACATTTTTTTAACATAGTTCACTACTCTTTCTTTTTTGTCTATATATTTGTGAGACCATTAACATTTAGGAAAACTGTTTTGTTAGTAGCTCTTACCTCTGTCAAGAGAGCATCTGTGCTACAAACTTTGACGGTGGTTCAACCCTTCCTAGTTTTCTAGATAGAGGTTTTCTCGTAGAACCAGTGCTTCCTTCTTGCCCAAAATGGTTAATGAGTTATCTCTGAACCATTTCTTCAATCTTCATTCATTCTTTGCTTCTCCTCAAAACAGACAGGAAAGACTTCTTTGGATGTGCCTATTTGTTTTGTGTCCTTTCAAGAAAAGAAATTGGGTTTACCAGACTCTAAGCAAACCATTTCATCCTGGATTTCCAGAGCCATTTTTATCTGTTGCTCTTCATGGGAAACAGCTTCCCACTTCCATCAATGCTCATTCTACTCTGGCAGTAACCTTTTCTGGACCATTTTTTCAAGGGTTTGGATGTTAGAGAGATTCTTGAGGCACCTACATGTTCCTCAGTTTACACTTTTTCTAAGCATTAAAAGTTGGATGTGTTTTCTAGAGCCAGAATAGGATTTGCTAAGTCCAGCCTTTAGTGCTTGTTGGACCACACCCTTTCCTTCTTCCATTCTTCTGATCAGCTTCAGTTAGTCATATTGCAACAGTAATCTTGGAATGGCATAGTACATTTGTGAAAGAGCTTACCATAGCAGTACATGTCCTGCTGATCACCGTTGTAATATTACATCTCACTTCCTTTTCCTCCTAGTTGGACTTGTTTTGTTTTTCCTGGCCAAGGTGGATAGTTTCCTTCTCTTTGTAGGACATTGACATATATAATAGTTGCCTCTCCTTCTGCTTAATTTTTTTGGTGTGTGACAAACGTAGGTTCATAGGATGATACTAGGCTACTGGCCTGGAGGCCCTTATAAGCCCACCCAAGAATTTTGCCCATGTTCCCTCAAAGTCAGCACCTGTTTCCCCTGTCCAGCAGGGACACAGGTGGGATCCCAGGGTTATATTTTCTGTTTCCCATTCAGTCATCCAGGTTCCTCTTAAAGAGGGCTAGAGAGGTACTCTGCTTGACATGGAGTGGGAGTCTGTTCCACAGATGGAGGAGTCTTTGGGACACAAATCTATCCCATCAACAAGTTCTGTTAATGTCACAGACCAGGTTAAGGCCTTGCATGCGGCTTGCGTGAGTGGAGTTTGTCTTACGGATATGCAACAACTCCATCAAAGCTGGGTCTGAAAAGGCATTGTATGCCAGACACAGGTCACCTCTGAGCAGTCTGTATGAGACTGAGTAGAGGGACAGGGCTTTTAGCCTGTCTGTATAGGATAGGTGTTTGAGACCCTGGATTTTCCTGGTCAGGAACATCTGTGGTCTCTCCAGCTGCTGCATGTGCTTGGCAAGGTGCATGCCAAAGGGGGCATTGTACTCGTTAATGGGTCTGATATGGGAGGAGTACAGGAATGTTATGACCTCCTTGTTCTTGGATGAAATACCCTTATTTATGAGGTGGGCTATGTAGAAAGATTTCCATACAATGGAGGCAACATGGTGGTCAAAAGTCAGGTTGCTATCAACCTGGGTGCCCAAGTCCTTCACGACTGATTGCATCCTTAGTACATTGTTATTAATGTGATAATTAGTGGGGATGACATTTTCCCCAAAGGGGATAATGATGCATTTCTTGACATTCAGTTTGTGGCCATGCTTCTGACACCAGTCATTAGTTTGGGTAAGGCCCTCTTGGAGGATGTTCACATCACTAGGGGAATTTAAGATAGCGGCCAGCTTGCAGTCATCTGCAGACTTGGTCATATTTCCCTTATGTACCTCCCAGTTTCAGGCTTAGGTCATACTTTGGACATACAATGCGAGAAAGGCATCCAGGCTTTTGTATGCTGACCAGATGCACAGCTGTCCTTAGCAGGAGATCCCATCAGTTAGTATTACCACAGCAGTGATCAGTAGAACATTTATTGTTATGCTAAGTTCTTAGAAATCTGTACTTTTTATGTCATTGACATATTTTACCATCCAGTAATTTGATGGTGATGAAAAAGAAAAAAAAAAAACAAGGCTAAGTAAAACAAGCCCAATCATTGACCCTTGGAGGAATCCAAAATATGCAGTAGTCAGTTCTGAGGTATGACCATGAAGTACAGCCCTTTGCTTCTTACAAATTATCCCTGAGCAAATCCAGTAGACCAAGTGAGAACTGATACCCTGCAAACTGAGACTATTGATTATGACATCCTGTAGTAGGGTATCAAAAGCTTTTCATGGATCTATTGTTTATTACTACTATATCAAATCTGTATTTATAGGCAAATGTGTCAGACATGACAAGGTTAAACAGCCCTATGAAAAACAAAAATCTTTAAAAGCCTCTACTAAGGGAAGAGAGACCTATTTCCATAGTGGAGGTACAACACAGTCCTATAAAATTGAATTTATCAAATAGAGTATTGGAGAAATAATTGAATCAGCCAATAGATGAATAAACTGTCATGAAATATTGACAAATGAAGACACCAACAACTGGCACAAAGCTGTAGAATTTATGCTGCATTTTCATCCAAATTAGAAGGGCTTCTTCACAATAAGTTTCTGTAAAAGTCCTTCTAATGTGGATGAAGGCATTAAATAAATTTTACAATTTGTGCTAGTTGTTGGTGTCTTCGTTCACAAATTATTTGCTGTTTTTGCACCAGGCTTCTAAGTTGTTATTTTTGAAAGTGTCCAGAAATAATGTCAGGTCCCATAGCACTGGTTGGCTTCATCTTTTTAAGGGAAGACAAAACCATCCTTCTTGTAATTATTGGACAAGAAGAAAGACAAAAATGAACAAAAGCTGAATTTAGATAACTGTAGGTAAGTATGGAAGCTAAAAATAAAATATACTATATATCTTATAATCAATAAAGTGTTGGCAGAACAAATATGCCATTTTTTGACTGGAATACTAGTAACCATTCCATCTGATATTAAGGTGGCCAGTATAGAGATGGTTGTTCTCCTGATAATTTACATATTTAAAGAATTTCTTTTTGGTGTCCTTATTTACAGCTAAATGGTGTTCATAGCTTGGTTATATATTAAAATGGCACACTGCAACGTTTGATAAACTTTGCCTGTTTTTTTGGTTACATTAGTTTTGTACCTCTTACAAGGTTTAAATTTACTTTTCTTTTTCTTTATCATTTCCTACTAAAGTTGGACTAGAACTTGTAATTGGACCTTGGTCTTGAATGTTTGTCATGGGAGCAAGCATGTTAATTTCCAGTAGCCGTAATAGTGACCTCAGCCTTGGGGGCTTCCATAGTGGTGTGTCATTGACTAATGAGTTGTAGCCCACTAAGGGGGATCTTTAAGCATTGTACAATGTGCAGGTTTACAGTAAGTGGTAGACTTTTATAATACCTCAATGTTGGATTAAAAGTAGTAGCGATGGCTGTATCAGACTGAAATGAGACAGCATAAATGGCATACTGCTCTTACCGAGCTTGCAGACACTCTCCTCCACTTGTGAGCAAGAACATCACTCACTGTTCTTGAAAGTCATCTTTGTGGTAAATTAACCAAGATTTCACCCTCAAAACGGATTCCTTCTGAAACATCTCTTCAGTCTCATAACTTTCCATTGCTTGGGAATTTGAGTTTGTCTTCATACTGCACATGCACATGCATTACATATATTCAATCAATGTCTTTATGCAGCTTTTACAAGAGAAATTAGTTGAACAGAGTGCATATTAATATGATTTTCCTTCTTCAGGTATTTCTCCACAAACAAGTGACACTTTGCCACTGCCAGATTCAGTGTCATTGCGTCAGAAGGAGAAACATAAGAAGAAACGCAAAGAAAAGCACAAGAACAAAAAAGAACACAAACACAAGAAAGAAAAAAAGGTAGCATTTTATTCTTAGGTATTTGAAAACAAAGTTGAGAACATTTATGTTCATCTTCTGTGCCTTCTTCTCCTATGTACAATTATGTAAGCCTTAGTCCATGTATTTTCCCTTCTTTTTCCTGTTGTAATATTGCTTGTATGTGTGCCATGCATAACATTTTTGTCATTGTTGTATTTGTCTGTGGTTGATTTGCAGAATTTTAGGCCCTACCTAGTGTGGCAGTTAAGTCCTAGCTACCTGTATCATCCTGTGAGGAGAGTCCTCTCACTGTTCATAGATTAGTACTAGGCTAACTGCCCTTGTGAGACATTTTAAACCTAACCAATTATCCCCTGTGAAGTTCAAACCCTGTACCTTGTGTTTGTAAGGCAAACACCTTAACCATTAGGCCACCCTCCTAACCCATTTACCTCATGGAGCCCTCGAGATGAGCACTAGCAATGAGGGCAGTAGCCAGAGGTTGACAGGCCATCATTCTTGGCTAGGTTACATTTTTTTCATGCTTGCACTACACTTCTGTCATTAACCAGCAAACACTGGTCAGTACCTTGCTATGCTGAGCCTAATTGTGGTTCATGATTCCACATACCTGTGCTGCTCAACTAGAGTGAGAACTTTCTTTGACTTGTGTCTCCTTGGCCCCTGTTGCATGGTGCTGCTTTTGAGGGACAGAAACAACTCACCTATCCCAGGGATGAGAGAAGTAGCTTCTGAAGGTCACTGCTATCCGGCTAGGATGCTGCTGAAACGTGGGTTAGCTTGGGCATGATCGGTGCTTTAGGAAGGCCTCCATGAATCAGATCTAGCTGACACCAAGTAACTAAATGAGATATTTAGCAGAAAAGTGATTGTTGCTTATTTCATAACACACTAGTGGCCATCAGATAGTGAATTAATACCTAATGTCAGGGTACTGAATTTATAACTATTTATGTGTGTATTGCATTTTCCATATGTGCATACTTTATTCCAAGGCAGTTGGTGAGCAGTGAGAGGCAGATTGTGCATCAAGTAGTAAGAGACTGATAGTCTGTCATCTGTTTTTATTTATTGATAAGAACACTGAATGGTGCTTATTGACCTTAGAGAAGGAAATATTGGTAGAGAATAACCTACTTGAAATTTGCAGAACAGAAATTACTTGATAGATTTAGAGTGAACTGGGGTATTATAATGACTTTGGTGAACTTGTACGGCCCACAAACTGGAACTGGCATAGCTTTTCTATTCAACATGTGTAAAGCCGTCACCATACTTGCCCTGGGGACATGTTGGGTGTCTCAAAGTTTTCTGTTTTTAGGATACTTCAGCAGATGTCCTTCAAGGATGCATCTGCAGTCTTAACAAATGGGTTGTCCTGTCGTCAGGCAGCCCTTCGGTCGGCCGGATTCCAAAGTCTGGGTCTGGCTTCGGCTGGTGTCGCACTTCACCCGACGTCATCGCGGCAGTTATTCGGGTATAAAGGCATCAGCCGACGCCATTTTCCTCAGTCTTTCTTGCCGCGTGGCGCCCGAAGCAGAAGCTGTTCGCAAGTGCCGGTCGGTCAGATCCAGAGATTACTACTACCGAATACTTCTTCGAAGACTTCTATAAAGCTAAGTACCCCGTTGGGGACTCTTTCTTGCCTCAGCCGATGTCAGAGAAAGTTAATAACTGTTTATCTTGTGGGAAACAAATACCTCATACAGACCACGACGTAGCAGCTTGTCTAGCCTGTTCTTCTTTTAACCGACGGACGCTTAAACGTCGGTCGGACTTTGCTGAACAGATATTCGGCTCTGATTTTGCCTACATTATGCCGTCGGATCCTCCGACTACGCAAATTATTAAAAAACGCAAAGAAAAGGACCGACACTCGCGGTCCGCGGTTTAGGCCGAAACCGCGGTTAAGCAAACCACGAGTGTCTCGGTTTCGGCCGAAACCAAGCAAGCGGTTCTTTCTTCAGCCGATAACTTGCCTTCCACTGAGGCCTCTTCTGGCCTGGTAGAGACGGCCTCTGAAATCCAACCTTCTGTTGCGGTTTCACAGGATTTATCAGACACCATTCCCCTGGATGTTTCAACCCCTGCACGTGGAGCTGCTAGGCCTCCTCCAGCTATGTCTATTAAGGCCTTTGCCAGGGCTAAAGCAGCCAAATCAACGAAACCTGTGCCTGCCAAGCCCCCTTCTCACAGGCCCAGCACCAGCTCCCACATGCTTTCTTTGGCTGAGGATCTCATCTCTTTAATCCGTGGAGCCCAGCCTCATCCTGACAGGGCCTCTCTCCCTCCTCCAGAAAAGAGACCTAGAGCAGAGCCCCCTGAGCCAGTATCCGCAGATGATTCTTCTGATGACTCGAACATACAGACCCTCCTGAGGCTTCTTATTCCCCTTACGAAGATTCTGATGCTGAGGAGTCCATCCTTCAGCCTCTCCTCCTGAGGAATTTTCCTTTGGGGAAACCTTGCATGCTATGAGGGAACAATTTCAGTGGCAGGGCCAAGATTTCAGACTCTAGAAAGAGGCTTAGGACCTTTCTACATTTGCCACAACATAGACCTTTAGCTATACCTCCAGTTCTTTCTGTTGTTGATGATGCATTTAATGATGCTTGCACTGCTCCTGATTCTTTACCTCCGGCTCCTGCTAAGCCCGATAGGTACTACAGGGTCCCGGACACTCATCACCATTTCTATAAGGCTCCTGTTGCAGATCCAGAGACTATCTCCCAGGGCCCTAAAGCTGTAGCAGCTACTTCTTCTAAAAACCCCCTCCCCTCTGAAAGGGAATCCAGGTCCTTAGAGATGGGGTAAAAAAGTTTACACCTCTGCTACTTTGTCAGCTAGAGCTTTGAACTGCCAATTTCATATGATTCAATATCAAGTGTTTATGCTTGACCAGTTGACTAAAAAGCTGTCCTCTGAAGAATCTTTAGATAAAAAGTATGTTCAGGAAATGGTACATAACATACAGCAGGTTACTAACCATTCTTTAAAATGTGGCTATGATGCACTGGAGGCTTCCTTTAGATCAGCCATGACTGGCACAGTTATTAGGAGGCATGCATGGTTGAAAGAACAGGCATTACCAGACCGTGTCAAATCAAAGCTTTTGGATGCACCTATGGACAAGGTCAATTTATTTGGTTCCCCTGCACAGCAGGTACTAAAAAAGATGAAAGAGAAAGCAAAATCTGTGCAAACAGTGAAAGATTTCCTACAAGTTCAACCTCCAAGGTTTAGCGGGAACTGGCCCTCCAAGAATTGGTCCTTTCCGGAATCCTCTAAGCCACAAAGAGGCAGGAATAGGCGCACTAGAGGCAGAAACCAATCCAGGGGTGCCTACAGGGGTCGCCAATGGCATGGTAACAACCAATGAGGCACGGATACAGCCACCACCACTACAACAACTCAATCTCAGTGACTTGGCGGTGGTACCGTCTACCAGGGAACAACTACAAGCACCCTTGGGCGGAAAGCTAACCTTATTCTCAAGAAACTGGCACTGCATTACAAGAGAAAAATGGATTTTGCAAACTATAGACCAAGGTTACAGGTTCCATTTCCATACTCTACCAGAAAAGAGAGGAATGCCAAACCTACCACCTACTCAAAAGACAGAAGCTCTAAAGCAAATATCTCAATTACTAAAAATGAGAGCTGTGGAAAAGGTACCATCTATGGAACAGGGAAAGGGATTTTACTCAAGACTCTTCCTGGTACCAAGGAAAGAAAACAAATGGAGGCCTATTCTAGACCTGTCCGCGTTAAACACATTCCTCATTGTTCCCAAATTCAAAATGCTGACCCTACAGCAGCTTCTTCCCATGCTGGGCAAGGAGTCTTGGCTGGTAACTCTAGATCTCAAGGAGGCATACCTGCACGTCCCCATAAGACCAATTTGCAGAAGATACCTCAGATTTCTTGCAGGATCAGAGCATTATCAATTCTCAGCATTGCCTTTTGGCTTATCTACTGCGCCCAGAGTGTTCACGAAATGCCTGGCATCAGTTATAGCTCATTGCAGACTTCAGGGGATTCAAATCTATCCCTACCTGGACGACTGCCTGATACAAGCGGACAACAAAAACAAATACAAAGAGTCATCTACCTGCTGCAAGCCCTGGGATATACAGTCAATACAGAAAAGTCAAGGCTGATTCCATCCCAAAGAATAACCTTTCTGGGTGCAGAACTGGACACATCAAAACAAATGGCATTCCTAACTGCAGAAAAGAAAGAACAACTTCCTGTCTACTTCTTGGCATTAACAAAGCAGAACCATCTGACTGCAAGAAAAGTGTTACAAGCTCTAGGCTTCATGGCATCCTGCATAATACTGGTCCCTCATGCCAGGCTGCATATGAGAAAGCTACAGTGGTACCTAAAGAATTTGTGGTCCCAGCACAAACACAGCCTAGAAACCAAAATACCAATGATCCCATGCCTGAAACAGGAGTTCCTATGGTGGGCTCAGGCCTGCCAATCAAACACAGGACTGCCCTTCTGCAAAAATCAACCGAGACAAACCATCACGACAGATGCCTCAGACCTCGGATGGGGGGCACACATGCTGGGCAAGTGCATTCAAGGCCTATGGACTCAAGACCAGCTACATCTGCACATAAATCTAAAAGAAATGATGGCAGTGAAATTGGCAATCCAGGCATTCAGACCTCTTCTCCAAGAAGGCCAGTTGATGATAAGAACAGACAACACCACAGTTATGTGGTACATCAACAAACAGGGAGGCACACACTCATACCCTCTATGCCGACTGGCACTCGACCTATGGGATGTGGCTCTGAGCTGCAACATTCAGTTACAGGCAATTTATGTACCAGGGAAGGAAAACATTCTAGCAGACATATTAAGCAGAACTACAACAGATGCCCACGATTGGATGCTGCATCCGGACATCTTCAAAACCATCACAAGAAAATGGGGATTACCACAAATAGACTTGTTGCATCCCCATTCAATCACCAGTTGAAGAAATTCTGCACAAGGACTTACCACCCACTTGCTTGGAAGGTGGACTCCCTTTCTTTCAGTTGGAAAAGCCTGACAGCATACACATTTCCACCACTCCCTTTGATGCACAAGGTGCTTCTGAAGATCAAAGAGGAACGTCCGAGGATCATTCTGATAGCTCCAAACTGGCCAAGACAACATTGGTACCCACTTCTGAGGAGCATGTCCAGGGAACAAATATGGACACTGCCCCTGATCCCTTTACTGCTAACACAGAGCAACTACAGCATCCTGCATCCAAGTCTAAAAACTCTGCAGCTAACTGCCTGGAACATTACATAACAGCAACTAACCCAAATTTATCCCAAAGGGTTAAAGACATAATACTGGAGGCTCGTAGACCTTCCACAAGAAAGAATTATGCAGCAAAATGGAAAAGATATCTCATCTGGAGTACTGCAAAGGGGCAAGATGTGACACTGGTGAACATAGCCAACATCCTGGAGTACTTGGCTGAGCTCTACCATACAGGCCTGTCCTATTCTTCCATCAAGATACATGCATCAGCTATTTCAGCAGAATACAGCTTGGATCCTCCTGTCTTCTCGCATCCTCTGCTCAGACAGTTTCTGAGAGGAATTAAAAATGTAAAACCTCCCAGGAAACCTCCATTGCCAGCATGGGACTTGAATTTTGTACTAGAAAAGCTGACTCTTCCTCCTTTCGAACCAGCAGCAACAGCAGAATTACAATACTTATCCTGGAAAACTGCCTTCCTGCTAGCAGTAACTTCAGCAAGAAGGGTTTCTGAACTGCAGGCATTAATGGCAGTGCAACCCTTCCTGATCTTCCATCAAGACAGAGTGTCCATGAGAACAAATCCTACATTTATGCCTAAGGTGGTATCCAGAGTTTCTTTAAATCAGGCTATCCACCTCCCTACATTCTTCCCCAACCCACAGAACAGGGGAGAAAGGCTCTTACATACCTTGGATGTACACAGACAATTACGCTACTATCTGGACAAGACAAAAAACAATAGAAAGACTGACCAGCTTCTGGTAGCATATGCAACAGGGAAGGAAGGGAAACCAATTTCTAAACAGACAATCTCCAAATGGATAGGAAATTGCATTAGATTCTGTTACTCCTACCATGGAAAGAAAACTCCAGAGAACATCAGGCCTCACTCCACAAGGGCTACAGCCACTACCACAGCTTTCTTACGAGGAGTGGCTACCAAGGACATTATAGAGGCTGCTACTTGGACCTCCGTGCATACATTTGCCAAGCATTATAACTTACCTCTATACTCTAGATCCCGTGCTGGTTTTGCCACTGCTGTTTTGCAAGGGATCCTAACTACACCATAAGCTTTTCTCTTTACCTCCTCCCCTAGTTTAGCTATGGTATTCTACCCATTTGTTAAGACTGCAGATGCATCCTTGAAGGACATAGTACAGTTTTGTACCTACCATAAATGTAGATGTCCGAGAGGAATGCATCTGCAGTCAGGATTACCTACCCTCCTTCCACTCTGAGATACTCCTAGGGTATTTACCAATCTTCAGCTAGCTTGGGGGGGATCTATTATGGTGTATTTGTTTGTATATATGTACATACATGCTTATTTTGTGTGTTTGCTCTCTACTATTTGGAAACTTTGGCATTTATCCAAATTTAGCCATCCAAGAGGGCACCTGGCATCTGGGGCAAGAAACACTGAGGAAAATGGCGTCGGCTGATGCCTTTATACCCGAATAACTGCCGCGATGACGTCGGGTGAAGTGCGACACCAGCCGAAGCCAGACCCAGACTTTGGAATCCGGCCGACCGAAGGGCTGCCTGATGACAGGACAACCCATTTGTTAAGACTGCAGATGCATTCCTCTCGGACATCTACATTTATGGTAGGTACAAAACTGTACTTTCTGAATATACTTTCGACCAGTGTGGATGACCATATCTATGTCCCAGTGTCATCACAGGACAGAGAGTCAGTACCATGTATGCTTTCCACGAAATGGCACTCTTTCCTGAGGGTGCTCGGTGCGATAGGTTATACCCACATGGTTATAAGGGTTCCATCTGGACTGCAAGGTGAGAAATAATGCAACAGGAAAGGTTACCATCCCATTAGTTGCAAGGTAGTATATGATGCAGAGGGGTTCATCACCAACATATATTGGCCCAGCATGCTTGTAGTGCCCATGATTCCCACACGTGACACACCATTTCACTATACTGCCATATCCTGCATGGAAGGATTCCTCATGATCACGTAGTTGTTATACTGTTGTAAATGATAGGCGTTTCTCTATCTGCATAGTGAGATGATGGTGAATAATCACCCCTTTCTTGTGTCTCCTCTCCCTTTTATGTTTTCTAGGTGACACAGGCAACCCACTCGAATGCTGACTAATTACACTAGTGCATAACCCACAGAGAACAGAAAAGTAGTGCTTTAACACCTCTCTGTCCCAGACAGGAATAATTACTGAGCAAGTGTTCAGTCTGCTCAAAACCCATATCTGTTGCCTGGATAGTCTGAGGGTTCCTCAGAGTGAGCTTACTTTTGCATTCAGAATGTTTATGACCTGTTGCATTCTGCATAATTTGAGGATGCATTAGTCTGGTACACGACTGCCATGGCCAGTGACCAATAATGACAGTTCAGCTCCCTCTGAAATTTACTCCTACCAGTAATGAAGGCAACAGTGGGCAGCCTAGGGGAATAGTTGGGGTAGAGGTTTCTGGTACCCTCATCGAATCTAGGCAGGGGTCTGAACCTCCTAGATTTGTTAAAGCAAATGTTCCTATAAAAAAAGAAATGAATACCAAACATGTGGCTTATTTGGCCAAGGATCCTCACAAATAATGGCAGGACTTTAGTCAAGGACTGTTTAATATGCTTATGGCCCTGAAACCCCCACAAGAGCTGTCTGTCCCTGCTTCTGCTCCCTGGTCTTCCACCTTTCTAAGAGGTCTAGAGATTCTGAAGAAGAGTTGGATTCTGGTGAAGAATCCTTGGCATATTCCTCCCAGATCCACTGTCCTGTTGCCCTGGGGTCTGGTGAAAAAGATTCACTGTCCTCTGATTCTCCTTTTGAAGAATTATCTTTTGGACATGCAGTGATCTGTGTGATTTAATATGTTAAGTGGGACTGTTCCCAAGTTTCTGATGTTCGGAACAGTTATTATGAACTTTTGCAAATGGATTCACTCAGACCTTCTGCAATCCTCCCTGTTTTAGTTGTCTTTTAGATGCATTTTACAGCAGATTCTCAAGCTCCTGACACTCAATCTCCGGTCCCTAAGAAGCCAGACAGATTTTATAAAGTCCCTGAGAATCAAAAGTATTTGTATAAGAGTCCTTCACCTGATCCTGCTGTTGTTTCCATGTCCACAGATAAGCCATCCAAACTGCTATTCTCTTCCAAGCTTTTACCTTCCGACAAGGACAGCCATGCTATGGATGGGAAAAAGTGTATACTACTGCTGTTTTTACATTTAAGATCATTATCAGACTTGCATGACTAGATGTGTCCTGGCATTTCACTTACACCTTGGGGGGAGATGTTTGGCTGATAAGTCTGATTCGGACAGTAAGACTTCTCCCTTTTTCTTCTGAATTCTGCCTCTCAGGTGGCTCACCATTCCTTTAATGCAACTAAGCTGATGTCTCTTCTAGGGCAGCAGCATCTGGTTCTGTCATGAAGAGATACTCTTGGTTGCACCTTCAAGCATTTACCTGAAGATATTAAGGAAAAAACATTAGATTCCCTTTTACACAACCAGAATATCATTGGTAGTGCTGCTACAGAAATGTTTAAATCTCTTCAGGATATGGATGAGGTTATGCAATACCTGAAGTAAGTCTTTATTTCCCCCTGTACCACGTTCTAGAGGGGCTGTCCATCTAAATCTTTTTTTGTCCATAGGCAGCCTAGACAACCTGCTAGGAAGAAGCAGTTTCCTAAGATGATTTTCCAAGATAAACCCACTCAGAATTCCAGAGACCAAAAATGGACTTTTCCTGACAAATCTGACTGTCTGTGACATCCAGACTCCCTTTTTCCTCAGCCATATTCGTCTGTCCCTCAGGCTAATCATATCCTTTCCTGTTTGGCAACAGATAACCACACTTATCTGGGTTTTCTCCATTATCCAGCAGGTTTTTGTATGGCTTAGAAGTCCCTTCCTCCATTTTCTGGCTTTCCTCAGCCTCCTCCTTGACAGCTTCCTTGTTTTCCTTTGGTTCTACAGGATGTTATTGATCAGGGAACCATCCAACCAATTCTCTTGTCTCAGCTGAGAATAGTTTTTATTACAAAATGTTTCCATGTCGCAGGAAAGAGGGGTCGTGAAGGCTCAAGTTAAACCTGTTCTTTCTCAACACCTTTCTCAAGATCCTTTCCTTCATGATGTTGTCTCCAGGCAGTTTTCCCCGTGTTGTTTCCTCAAGCTTTTCTGGTATCTCTGGATTTGAAGGACACTTAACCTCCATAATTCTATTCATCCTTACTTCAGGAAGTTTTTATGTTTCTTTGTTTCTTCTTCTCATTTTCAGTCTGATTTGCCTTTTGGTCCTTCTGCAGCTCTTGAGTCTTTACCAAATGTCTGACTGCTGTGGTAGCCTTCTATAGAATAGAATTCAAATATTGCCTTATTTGGACAACTTTCTAATTCAAGCCCCTCTCAGCAGTTTCTGCTTCAAAATCTGCATTTCACTGTGCTTCTTATGCACAGTGTGGGGTTCACCCTCAGTCTCAAAAAGTCCATGTTGACTCCCTCTTAAAACCAGGTGTTTTAGGGTTGCAGGAGTTAGAATATTCCAACAGAAGTAGGAAACTGATGCGGAATAAGGTGAAGTCCCAAGACTGGAAAAACTCCCTTATAAGGCTCAAAAAAAAGTTGAGATCCCTCATCAAATCCTCTAAAGCAGAATTGCAGCAGATAGTAAAGACAACAAGGTATTCTATAGTTAGGTAAAGAATCTCCACGGCAATACACAGATTTGCTCTGAGCTACTGCACAATGGTACCTCCTATACCGAGCCAACAGATATTGCCAGTATACTGGCCGACAGATTCCGTGCCAACTTTACCCCTCTCTTCCACCCCCCAAAGGACGAATCACAATACCAGTAGATTGCCAGGCACCCTGTATTACTGCTGTGCAGGTTAAAACAGCACTGTCCAAGGCCAAGAATACAGATTCTATTGGACCTGACAATATCCCTGGCTGTGTTCTGCATGAACTACAGAGTGAACTGGCACCTCATCTGTGTGCCCTGTTCAACCACAGCCTCACCTCAGGCTTTGTCCCTACCGAATGCCGCACTGCTACAGTCATCCCTCTCCACAAAGGAGGAGCGATTACAGACCCTGGGAACTATCGCCCCATAAGCCTGACGAGTCTGATATGCAAAGCTATGGAACGCATCATCATGGACCTAATAAACAAGGATATAGAGAATCTCCAAACTCTGGATCCCACACAGTTTGGTTTTGTGAAGGGTAGATCATACCTGCTCAACCTGGTCGACTTTTTTGAGTCAGTCACCACAGCTGTGGATGAAGACAAGGTGGTTCATACAACCTACCTTGATCTGGCCAAGGCCTTTGATACCATTCTCCACTCAGGAATCATAATAAAACTCACTAAGCTAGGCATCAACCCATGTATCACTAGGTGGGTTGCAAACTGGCGCACAGATAGAAACCACAGTGTGAAAGTAGCTGACTCCAGGTCAGACTGTCAACCAGTCATGAGTGGGATCCACAGGGTTTGGTCCTGGGTCCTCTCTTGTTTTGTGTCTACTTCTCTGAAGTCCAGACCAACACGAAGGGACTCTGGCTGACAAAGTTCACAGACAATTGCAAATTGGGAGCTATTATTAACTCCCCAAGTGATGTGACATCCTATAGAAAGGCCTCACTGAGACCGACAACTGGTGTCAGAACCATGGCCTTAAGCTTAGTGTCAAAAAATGTGTCATCATCCCCTTTGGGAAAAACCCGGTTCCCATGAATTACCACATCGATTGTAGTCCACTGAACACAAAAGGCTTTATAAGAGATCCGGGAACACAATTAACAGCAACCTCTCTCTCTTGACCACCACATTGCCACTGTGGTCAGAAAGTCCCTCTATGTGGCACATCTCATTACTAAGGGTTTTGCATCCAGGAAGAAAGAAGTCATTGTCTCCTTCTGCTCTTCCCTCATTAGGCCAATCATCGAGTACAATGCCTTATTTGGCATGTACCTCACTAGACACCTGCAACAACTGGAGAGGCCACAAAAGTACTCACAAAGAGGATCTTAGGCCTTAAACAGTTGTCCTATATGGACAGACTCAAAAAACTCCAACTATTCTGTCTCATATCACCTACTTAGAGGCGATCTCTGCTTGACTTACAAAGCCATGTCTGACCCAGCTGTGTTAGAAATGCTACATCTAAAGAAATCCCAATCCCTCCACACCACACAGTCCAGAGACCTCTACCTCATTACCACACTCAACAGAACATGCTGGAGGTACAGGTTCATAACCCAGAGACTGCGCATGCTATGGAATAGACTTCCCATACATGTCAAACATTGGTGGGGTACTCCTCAGGTAGACCTTTTTGCCTACCCTCTGAACAGACAGCTTCCCAGTTCTGTTCCAGAGTGCCAGGTCCTCTGGCTTGCAAAGCAGACACCATGTCATTTTCTTGGAAGGGGATGTTCCTTTATGCCTATTTCCCCTCCATGTGCTACTACAGGTCCTGCACAAGGTCATGTCTGATGCACCCAAAACCTTACTGGTGACTCCCTCTTGGCTCAGACAGAACTGGTCCCCCCATCTATTTCACCTGGCCAGGGCAATTTTGAAATTACCTCACAGGATGAATCTTTTCACACAAGACCAGACAAGGGATTTCCTCATTCGCCCTCACTTGTCCACCCTTCAACTGATGCTTTTGATGATACGGTTTTGATTCCTTTCAGGTACCAGTTTTGTGAGAATGTGCTTTGTTTTGCAGAAGTCCAGAAAAACCACTAATAGAAAATCCTATGTGACTAAATGGAAGAGATTTTCTATTTGGTGTCTCAAGCATGACCTGGGCCTTTTTTTCTGCGGAGGTCCCCTACTGTCCTTTCTTATTTGTGTCAGATGCTCAATTCTGGTTTGATATATTAATTTTTTAAAGTTCATTTATCAGCCATTTCCACCGGTCTGTCTCTTTCTGAATCCACGTTTGGCTTCTAGTTTTGAAGTCAAACAATTTTTAAAAGGTGTCATATTAGGTCTCGTATTAGGACTCCAAGAAAGCCTATTCCTCCTCCTTGGGACCTTAATTTTGCTCTTGATGCAGAAGCTTATGAGGTCTAACTACCTTCTTCTTGAGTTCACACAAATACCTGTAGCATTTTCTTGGGACACGTGTCTACTTGTCTACCATGCATGCATACACTCCCTTTTCCATGTTCACCAGTCAACCTGTATTTGCATACAAGTAAGGAATTGCCAGATACACAAAGTTTTCAGCCTATTTGCTGCCACACATTGAGACACTCCCTGATCCACACCCACCATTGTCCTCAATGTGTGCCTGTTAAGTCCTTACTAGTGTCCTGAAAGAATTGATAAGGATGCATTTTGTGCAACCATATTGCACATAAGGATCATTATGGTGGTGTTGCTGGCCTTCACCATTCTCATGTACTAGTGAATTTCCTGGGCAGTTGAGCGAAAAACCCTTTACATGAATACCGAAACATCGACCCCTATACCTCGAACCACGAAAATCCCGAACGCACTAAACTGCGAAAAATAAAATATTGAACTATCATAGTCGGCCAACCCCACCACCCGCTACTTAGTACCTACCCAAACAAAATAAATAAACCACATACATACACTAACCAAACCCTACAGACATACACCCAAACAAAATAAATAATCCACATACATACATTTAACAAAACCCTGCTTCCAACATTAAACCCCACATACACAACTATCTATGCACTATCCTTAACCCCTCGCTAACCTTAAGGTCCTTAACTACCGCACACTTCCCCTACAGACATACACCCAGACAAAATAAATAACACAGATACACTTAAAAAAAAAAAAAAACCTACATCTAACACTACACTAAATCTTACATACATAACCTATCTATGCACTTACCTTAACCCAAATCCTAACCCTAAAGTCCTATCTATCATACTTACCTTACAGAGCTATACTGCAGACTGGCCAACCAAAACTAATCGACATTTCAGAATTTGTAGTTTTGGACGTTTGAGGTTTACGTACTTCACGCAATACGTTTCAACATATTCATATTTGCGTAATAGGGTTTTTGCTCAACTGATATAGACCCAATTTCCTCATGTATATCCTGTAATACTCTGACCATCTGTATTTGACTCTCAGTGGCAGTAACTTGGGCCTGAACTACATCACAGCATACCTGTTGCTGGGCAGACAAGGCCTTATGCATCTCAGAAGCTACTGTGAAAGATGTACAGGAGTTACGGTGGGTAATGGAATCTCAGACATGGTCATGTCTTTCTCCATAGGTTCAGTTTTCCAAAGGAATACTTCTGATCCTTCCATTTTATCATTATGCACAGTGCGTCAGCTTGTGTCAGTAAGCAAAAAATTATCAACTGGGGTAGGGGATCCCTGTCAATATACTTTATAACTGTGTGCCATTGTTTTGAGACTGTGTCATGAGTGTTAAAGTAATGGCGTAATCATTGTATTTTCTCTTTGACAACCGTCTGATTTAATATTGTATTTATGATGTCCACTCTTAGTATGTGTTGTGGACCTGATGATGAAATACCAGAAACTACCAATGCCAGGAAAGACTGACCTTCAACACCACCTGTGTGGATGCTGAAGTTTTACCATTGTACTGGTATCCACACCACCTGAAGTGAATCCAGCATCCTCCTGTTTTGCATTGTAGTCATCCCTTCATAAGGAGAGCAGGTACTCTTCATCACGAGTTAAACTTTGGACCATGTAAGGCCCAGTGTCCATGCTAATACATACAGTTGCATTCTGTCTATCTTTACTCCTTGGACAGCACACCATAGCATTAGCTCTTTTTCTGCACTGTACCAAGATACAGTTCCTTCCCCCTATAGCATTTATATCAGCCAGTACATGATTCCACACTTTAACTTGCTCTGCCTGTTTTGATCCATCTTTTCCAAAACGATATTTTGCATTATGTCTTAAGTGCATCCATGAGGATATGGTTCTTCTCAGCAGTGAAGTTGTGTCCCCTGCGTTTTTTTCCATGATGCTGTAAAAGCTATATGTTCATTTTTTCTCAGTGAACGTACTTGCACTAAAATATGTATGAGTCATTTTTCTTCTCTTCTGCAAATTCAGTAGAGCATGGGCACCCCGACTGTAGTTGAACCAGGTGAATGAGAGATTACTTCCACCCCATCCCTGCCTGTCCAGGGATTGCTTCACATGGGAGGGAGTAGTGGCTCCATCCCTGTGATCACCCCTTTGCGGGAAGCTTGGAAAGCCAGCATTTTGGGTTTCAGGACCTGGTGGGGGATGCATTGGAGAGGAGGTTTCAAGATTCCCTGTCCTGCTTGTCTCTGACCACTGAGACATTGGTATCCTTGACTCATACCATCTGAGTCCCCCTGACCAGGAACATCAGGGCATTGACTAATGTGAGGCTGTCCAAAAAGGGGTGAAAGTGGCAAATTTCTCATTCCCTATCTTGTGTTGGTCCTCCTTGTGTTTGTCTTGTCTGTCTTTTATGTGATTGTCAGTACTCCTAACTCTTACCTAGTCTGCTCTGCCCTTTATCCCTCCAGACATATGGAGAATACAGGAGATTATTGTCACATGTACTACACAACCAGTACTTGGCAGAAATTCCTGCAGCTCCTTCAGTGTTGCTGTAGGTCTCTTGGCAGCCTCCCTGACCAGTTTTCTTGTCTTTTCATCAGTTTTGGAAGGAAGTCCAGTTCTTTGCAACGTCACTGTTGACCCATATTTTCTCCACTTTTTGATGACTGTCTTCACTGTGTTCTACGGTATAGCCAATGCTGTGGAAATTTTTTTGAACCCTTCTCCTTACTGATACCTTTCAACAGTGAGATCCCTTTGATGCTTTGTAAGCTCTCTGCGAATCATGGCTTTTGCTGTAGCAGGCAACTGAGTAAATGTCAGGAAAATTCTATTAGGACAGCTGAACTTTATTTGGGGTTAATCAGAGTCTCTTTAATTGATGGCAGGTGTGTACCCAAGAAGACTGAAGCTGTAATTAAATCAAAGGGTGCTTCAACAAAGTATTAGTTTAAGGTTGTGCACACATATGCAACCAGCTTATTGTATGTTTTTTATTTTTAATGTTTTATGTTTTTCACCCTAACAGATTTGTTTGTTTTTCAATTGAATTGTACAGGTTATAGGTCACATTAAAGGTGGGAAAAGTTTTGAAATGATTTATTGTGGTCTCATTTTTTTAGATCACAAAAACCTGGCATTTTAACAGGGGTGTGTACACTTTTTATATTCACTATATGTATGTGTATATTTATATATATGTGTGTGTGTGTGTGTGTATGTATACATATATATATATATATATATATATATATATATATATATATATATATATATATACACACACACACACACACACACATATATGGGTCCCTGTCACATAACCAAAATGTCACTTGCCAGAAATTTAGTTGAGCAAGACAAAAACACCAATAGTTGAATTAATTGAAAGTTCACATCACAGATTTTTATACAGGGAATATAGGCAGTTGGCCAACATGGAAAATTTGCCTTTTTCTTCACTGTAGTGCGGTGTCACAGTTGGTATATATAGTTAGGGAGGGGGTGGGGGATACAGCCCCCCACCTGGGTTGGTTTGACCTGCTCTTGTGTGTTTAAATGTTGGCCAGCTTCCTACATTCCCTGTGTAAACATCTGGTGATGTGAACATTCGGTTAATTCAACTTTCGGTGTTTTCATTTCTTTCATCGGAAGTTTGGGTAAGTGAAATTTCAGTTATCAAACACAGACCCATATATATATATATATATATATATATATATATACATCTGTCTATGTGTGTGTGTGTGTGTGTGTATATATATATATATATATATATATATATATATATATATATATATACACATACACACGCACGCACACATAGACATACATACACACACAAAAAATGTACGCACCACACACATTAATGTATATAAAACGGGGGGAGTCCAGCCCTGCCAAAAAATAACTACTAATCCTCTCCTGCCTCCTCAGGCACAGCTATGTTAATCTCTTCTGGTATGTTTTCCTTGTCTGTTCTGTCCTCCTTTTGCAACTTTCTTTACTTATGAAAGCCCAAAACTGGTGTCCATATCAAGACACCTTTGCAGTGATGTAAAGACATAGAAAAGTTTTTATACACTGCTGACTAGTGATACTGAGCCATAGTAAGTGCAAGTTCTAGTGCAAAATTCCCACAATACTATTGAAAGCTTTTCGGAACTTAACAAGTACATGCAGCACGTACACAGAACTGTGCCTATATTTCAGTTCTTCATAGCTGAATTTACAAACTTTCCTCTCTGAAAAGTTGTGCTGGGCATTTCTTTGCAAGCTTGAGAAGTTTGAAAACTAGCTCCACATGACTGCAGTTTTGACATTTACACACTGTTGTAGTGACAGTCCAGACATTCACCTAATACATTTATTCAGACTGGGACTATGAATACCACCCAAGGTCTTGTTATGCAGGTGAAATGATCAAATTGCAAGTTTGCTTTTCTTTTTTTTTTTTTTCTTTTTTTTTGACACAATATATTTTTATACTGCTTTGAGGATGAAGGCAAAGCAGTACAGCAACATTTGAAGTTAGCAGGCACCACTGCCGTAAGATAAAAACAAAATCTATATATTTATTTTTTTATTTAACATTTGTTTACCGGGAAAGTCTGTCTGGACACAGGTCCTTTTTTAGCGGAGGCCCAAGGAGAAAAGCTCCAGCAGTAACAGACACACATTATTGATAATTAACAGATTACAAGCCATTATTGAAAGTACAGATTACAAACCATAAATAACCAAAAGACATAAAACATTAGCAATGTTAACAAATGAATACATCAGAGAGTTTCCAGTGTTGTATAAGTTGAGTAAATACAAGATGTTTGAGGAATATATATACATTAGCAAGATAGCAAGAAGGTAGCAAGAGCAGAGTCAGGTGTTTTCTAAGTGAGTAGATAGTAGTTTTTTAGATTGTACTATGGAGTTGGTTGAGGAGATGGAGGTGGGTAGTTTATTCCATATTTTAAGAATGACGTTTGCGAATAAAGATTCTCCACCCGAGTTATTAGCCTTGGTGGAGTCTAATAGGAGTCTGTCACTGGAACAGAGTGATGTGAAGTTGTTCTGTCTCACCATTCATTCTTTACTGATGGGTTCGGAGCTGATCCCTCGGCTCTGAGTTGGCACTTACTGCAAAGCTCGAAGATTTCAGGTAGCTCAAGGCCATGTCCCTATCCCATGATGCACCCTGAGTTACCTCAGATCTAGTTTGCCGCTGCAACTGATCGGAGGGTCCTGGTCGCTTGGGCCAGTAAACTTTAAATATTTTACTATTTTTCAAATATTGTTAGTTTTTTCACTATAGTAGATAGATTTTTTTTAGGTTAGATAAGCTGTTAAAGCTTTTCTAGAGTTCCCTTCCCTGTGTGCTGTTTCTTAGCTTTATACTTGGCCTTGTTTTTTCTGATAGGCCTATTTAAAATTTCTGACAAAAAATATTACTTGTTCCAGTGATCTTTTTTCTTATTAGCATAGTATAGTGTGATTATTTAGTGAATAGTAACTGTTTAGTCAGTGACCTCTTTGTCACATTTTTTCTACAGCATAGTATTTTATTAGAGTTTACTAGCTGTTAAAGTTATCTGTTTTAATTATATTGTATGTGTTTGCTTGTTCGCCTTAATTTTAGGCTTGTGTGCTTATCTTTAGCCTGTTTTTTATTAGAAGGCTTTTAAATAGTTAGTTAGCCTTAGTTTAAAGGCTTCTGTGTGTGTGTGTGTGTGTGTGTGTGTGTGTGTGTGTGTGTGTGTGTGTGTGTGTGTGTGTGTGTGTGTGCGCGTGCGTGCGTGCTGATAGCCTGGTTTTTATTAGAAGGCTAAATTTTTCTTGCTGTTGTTGGGTGTGTCCACTTCTGTCATGGCTGATTTCAAGGACAAACACCCTAAGTCAGGGTTTAAAAAAATGTCCTAAATGTGGGCAGAAAATGTCAGTTACAGACTGCCATGTGAATTGTGTATACTGCTTGGGTGCCTTGCACTTACAAGAGACGTGCTGTATGTCATTCCTTTTCCTTTAGAGTTCTCCAAGAGAGAAAAAGGAAGCTTATTGATAGGGGTTTGTTGAAACCTTCCTTTCAGGAGGTTTTGAGTGACCAGGATGGATCTAGTAAGTCCTCAAAGTCCTCCAAGACTTCTGAAGAATCAAAAAAATCTAGAGAGTCTGTGACATCGGCTCCACAGGTCTCGGAGACGACTGTCTTCTCTTTTCGGAGCCGGTCCCTGGTCTTGGGACCGGTATCCAAAACTCCTAAATCACCTAATCTCCAGTTGGTACCATCAGTCCGACCATCTCGATCTTCATTGAGCCTGTCTGATTTGGATGTGGATCGGGTGGTTCAGAAGCTTTTACAGGCACCGGCCTTTGCCAAATTATCGTCTCTGACCCAGGCGGCTTCGGAGCCGAAGACCTTTATGCCAACTTTATCTGTTCCTCCTCTGAGCCATACCGGTCCTTCGGAGCCGCAGGAGTCGGACCTGCTGATTGTGGAGCCTTCGGAGCAGACGCCTGCTCCAGTGTCTTTGTCTCTGTTCACTCTGACGTCCTCAGCACCGATCGAGGACTCTAGGAGCCGACACTCTCTGGTCAGGTCCGGGGAGGAAAGTTGAACCAACTTGTTGGTTCTGACTTTCCCTCTCGGGGCTTCTGCTCAGATCAGCTCGAATCCTACTTCGGGCTCGGAGCCCACTGTCCCAGTGCCGGGGGGTATTGACGGCTTCCTCGGATCCGTCAGTCCCTTTACATCGGAGCAGAGGTGCCTTCAAAGCCATGAGGAGAGTTATGTCTCCCAAGACAGCCTCAACTTCAGGTCTGGCTTCTTCATCCCCTAAAGTGTCTGTGTCTGCTTCCTCACAGATCCTTGCTAAGCGCAGAGACCCAGAGCATCAGGAAGCCCCATTTGGTGGCCCATGCTCTTCCGAGACATCCCCAGAAGCTCCCACTGATGAGGTTCCCAGGAAGAGTGTGTGTAAGAGGAAACACTTGGACTCCCATCAGGAGTCATTAACATCTGACACTGACTTGGATGAATCAGAAGGGTCCCCACGGTCAACCCTACTGAGGAAGAGTCAGTCCTCATGAAGGCTTTCGAGTCTCAGCCCTCCACATCTTGGGCATCTCCGCCCTTCGATGAGCAGATGCAGCTGGTCTCACGAAGGGCGTGGGAGTCTCCGGATACTATGGAGCCTGTCCCTAGGCGGCCTAATAAGTTACTTTCTGCCCCCTAGATAAATCTTTCTTGACAAAAGATGTGCCAGTTGATGCCATGGTGGTGGCGGCAGCCACCAAAAGGGAAATGTCTTTAACTTCCTTGTCTCTTCATCCTCCTAACAGAGACTCCAGGATATGGATATATATGGGAAACGCATGTTTAGTTCAGCAACTTTTGTCTTCATTCGCTTAACTATTTAACCCATTTTACCAGACTACAAAGAGATCTCCTTAAAGAGCTGGAGATACTCTTCAGGGTACAGTAGCTGAAGGAGCTACAGACAAAGTTACCGCCCATTGCTACCCTCAATTCTATAGTGAACTCATTCATGCACCTCATTTCATATGCAGCTGATGGAACGAGTAGGGCAGCGGATACAGGAGTTGCTCTTAGGAGACACTTCTGGATGTGCTTGTGTTCCTTCGCGGAGCCCCTCAAGTCATCCTTCATGAATACCCCCTTTGGCTCATCCCTTTTCAGGCCTAAAGTCAAGGAAACCTTAACCTCTGGGTTCGTTTTTCCACTCCTACTAGACCCTGCCCCAAGGGTCAACGGGGAGGGAAAATGTGGTTCTGAAAAGCCCAAGGAGCCTTTCAGGACACACGTGGTGAACCCCCCTCTGCAGGAGCAGAAGAGGGGGCAATAATAGAAGACGCTGCCCTTGCGGCAGAGGGGTCCCCAACACCAGGGCAACAGAGATCACTTCTTTGGAAAGCCGTACCAGCAATCCTGAAAGGCCCGACTGTCCTGCTCTGGAGGCAGTCGGGGGTCGCTTATCTTTGTATCCAGACACCTGGCTCAAAATAACAAATGACAACTGGGTACAAAGTATCATTTTCAGAGGATACTTCATCCCTTTCACCACACCCCCTCCACTGGCAGGGAAAATCACAGATGTTCCACCCAGTTACAGGAAACAAGCAACAGTAGAGGTCCAGACATTGCTAATAAAAAGAGTCATCCAACCAGTCCCAGCAGACCAGACAGGATCCGGAACTTACTCAACATTCTTTTTTAGTTCCAAAAAAGACAGGGGACTGGAGACCTATATTGGACATCAGCACACTAAACAGATCTGTAAAAAAGAGAAGTTTTGGATGGTTATGCTTCAGTCAATACTTTCCTTCTTAGGGAAAGACAATTGTATATGCTTGATAGATCTCCAGGATGCGTACTACCACATAAAAATGGCCAAGCCATCCAGTGATCATGTGCGCTGCTGGCTGGGAGCCAATCATTACCAGTTTCGAGCCCTGCCCTTTGGTCTCACTACAGCCCCCAGAGTGTTCACCAAATGCATGGCAGTGGTCACGGCTCACCTGAGACGTTTAGAATTCAAGGTGTTTCAGGACTAGGACGATTGGCTCCTTACCGCCACCACCAGGCATCAACTCATTCAGGCCAGGGAGTCTGTTCTGTCACTCTGCAATCAGCTGGGCATTACAGTAAACTCAGAAAAATATGCCTTGTCACCATCTCAGCATATTGTCTTTATCAGAGCAGAAGTGGACACCACCACCACGCTAAAACTTCCAGTAGAAAGAGTCTTACTTCTCCATCAGCATGTCCGCATTCTAATATCCAAAAAGAAAGCACCAGCATCAGAAGTTCTGAAATTGTTAGGAATGATGGCAGCAGCAATTCTAGCCATACCACTGGATCGTATGCAGATACTACAATGGCTGTTGTTCACTCAATGGTCTTACCAAGAGCTCCCCATCTCTCACATGCTAATGATCACAAATTCCTGCAAAAAGGATCTTCATTGGTGGTTGACTTCACTTCATGTTACGATAGGACACCCATTTGTGCTACCCCCTCCAGTGGCCACAGTGACCACAGATGCTTCTCTGATGGGGGGGGGGCATTTTCAGGGAAAGACAGCCCAAGGCACATGGACCAATCAAGAGACACATCTGCATATCAGTGTCCTAGAGATGAGTGCAGGACGTTTGGCATTGCAGTACTTCCAGGACTCTCTTCCCCTAGGTACGATTGCGATTCAGACGGACAGCATGTCAGTGGTCTGGTATTTGAACAAACAAGGAAGAACCAGATCATACCCCCTTTGTCACGTGGCCCTCAGAGTATGGCAGTGGGCTATTTCCACCCAACGCTTTCTGTAGCAATGCACATCCTGAGGAAATCCAACGTGATAGCAGACAAGTTGAGCAGAGCAATTTTGTTGCCCCACGAGTGGTCCCTCAAGATGGAAATAGCGGACAGGATATTCTGCAGGTGGGGCCAGCCTTGCTGCAACCTTTTTGCCACTCACATAAACACCAAATGCAGAAGCTACTTTGCCCTTATTCCCCTCCAGGAGAAGCCTGAAGGGATGCACTCGTTCACAATTGGCCCTCGGGTCTCCTCTATGCATTCCCACCAATCCCCTTGATACCCAAGGTATTACAGAAAGCCAAAGCCCTGGGAAGGACCATCATTCTAATAGCTCCCTTTTGGCTTTGTCAGATTTGTTTCCCCTTTCTTTGACTTCATCTTTTGGAGGACCCCTGGATTCTGGACCCAGTTCTGATGCACTTGGCGGGGGAACTTCATCACTCCCTGCAGTTTCTGAAGCTGACAGCTTGGCTGCTCCAATTTCCATCATAGCCTGGTTCCATAACCTTTCCAGTGAGAAGAAGCAAATTCTCCTATCATCTCATAAATCCTCTATGAAGAAGCTGTACCTCAGCAAATGGAAAAAAATTTCTATATGGGCCTCTAAAACAATATTGATCCTTACCAAACCCCTATAGCCTCTATTCTAGATTTCTGAACCTGATATTCAATAAAGGAGCTGCAGTAGCAACAGTCCGTGTTCAATGTGCTGCCATTTCTAACTTTCATCTGGGATGTGAAGGATTGAATGTTATGTCACACAAATTATCTAAAGCCTTTCTTAAAAAGGGACCTTTCATATTAGACCACATGTGAAATCTCCCTATTCTCCATGGAGTCTTAATTTTATACTTTCCTGCATAATTCTTCTGCCATTTTAACCAGCTTCCTCATGTCACCTCAAATTTTTGTCATGGAAAACCATCTTTTTAGTGGCTATTACTTCTGCCCGCAGTGTCAGAGCTTCAGGCCTTATCCATTAAGCCTCTTTATTTGATTTTCCATGCTGACAGGGTTTCACTTCGAACAAACCCCTCTTTCGTACCCAAAGTTTGCACTGAAACTAATCTCAACCAAATTATTGATTTGCCAGTTTTCTTCCCCAGCCATTCCAACAATTTAGAGTACATGCTGCACAAAACTGATGTTCACAGACAGCTCATATTTTATTAGGATAGAACAAAAGATTTCAGAAAATCAGACCAACTTTTTGTTTCATTCTCAGATTCCAGGAAGGGTATGCCAATGACTAAAACAACTCTGTCTAAATGGTTATTTGATTGTATCACCTTTGCTTATTCAGCTGCCAATATGCCCTTGCAGCATAAAGTTAAAGCTCACTCAACCAGAGCAGTTTCTACATCATCTGCCTTTTCTGCCAGACTTCCTATTGATAACATTTGCGCACTTGGTCAAAACCTCATACCTTTATCACTCATTACAAAGTTGACAGGGCCTTCTTTGGATCCACAGTCCTGAGAAATATACACCCGTGAGCCACCCAAGGTTGATGGTGCTTGGGACGCTACCCATCAGTAAAGAATGAACAGAGAGGTAGAAAAACTTCATATAAAGAAGTTACGTACTTACCATAATGTTCCATGTGAGTTGTTCATATCGCCTTCATTCTTACGTCCCTCCCTCCTGCCTGCCCCCTCCTGGGCTTTTAGAAGACCGAGATGCTAGATCCTTCCTGGTCACTCAACCCTTCTATACTTTCTCTCTTATGGAGGTATAGAATAACATATGGTATTATTTTACACAGCAAACAAGATCTGAGGAAAGTCAAGGTGCATCATGAGATAGGGACTTGGCCTCGAGCTACTAGAAATCTTTGAGCTTTGCAGTAGGTGCCGACTCGGAGCCAAGGGATTGGCTCCAAACCCATCAGTAGAGAATGAAGGCGAGATGAACAACTCACATGGAACGTTATGGTACGTACATAACTTCTTTTTCTAGAGGTGGTGTAAGGTCGTATAAGATTTTCTTAGTGCAGAGGTTTTATCCGATTCGTGTTTGTCTTTTGTGGGCAAAGGTTAGTTGTTTGTATTGGAGCAGTTGAGGGACTTCTATCCAGTTTAGTTGTTTGAGGGCAGTGCAGTGGTGTGACCTATATGTGGAGTTAGTAGGAAACCTGACTATTTTATTGTAACATGTTTCTAGTTTTGTAAGATCTGCTTTACGTAGATTGGTTAATATTGGGGAGGCATATAGTAGGGGTGACAGGAGATGTGCCCGGGCAGAGGTAGCTTTTGTGGATCTTGTTAAAAATTGCTTGTTTCTGTGAAGGTGTCCTTATTTCTTATTAGCATTTTTGATAGTTTGTGCTATATGGATATCAAGTCTCAGATTATTGTCATTTTCGACCCCTAGCAGTTTAGTGTCACCGGGGTGATGACAGTTTTGTTTTTGGACTCTAGGTTGAAATTTGGCTGTTTAGATGGAGTTCTTGAGGGATAGAAGAGAAGCTTGGTTTTATTAGGGTTTAGAATGAGTTGAGAATTGATAAGCCAGGAATCTACTGATAGAAATGAATCTTGGGTTATGGTGTGTAGGTCCTGTATGGTGGGGTCAGAGCATATGAGAGTAGAATCATTTGCCTATTGTATCTCAGATGCATGATAAGAGGTGTTCGTTGATAAAAAGAGAGAAGAGTAGTGGTCCTAAAATTAAGCCTTGTGGGACTCCTAGGGAGACTGGGAAGAAAGAGGACAGGTGATGTTGCCACAGTACATCCTGCTGTCACCCTGATAGGTAGTTTTGGAACCAGGTAACAGTGGGACTGCTAAGGTTTAGAAAGGAGAGGAATTTGATCAGTTTGTTGTGGTTAACCATATCAAAGGCTTTGGACAAGTCTAAAAATATGGCGGACATGAATTGTCCTAAGTTTCTGTGGTGGTTGACTGTATTTGCAAAGGACATGAGAGCTGTAGTGGTAGTGTTATGGGGGCAGAATCCATGTTGTGTTATTGATGGTAGATTATGGGTGTTGAGGTAGTCTATGAATTGAGCATGGACTCTCTGTTTAGGATTTTAGATAGGGGTGATAGGATAGCAATTGGGTGATAGTTACTATGTTCGGTCGAGTTGCCTCCTTTGTGAAGAGGCATTTATTATATGGGATATTTTCCAAATAGCAGGTACTATAGACTCTGACATTGATCTGTTTATGAGTGTAGCTACTGGGTAAGCTATACCTTCTGCTGCTATTTTTAGAAATTCGGCTGGTAGATTGTCTGCGGCTAAGGTAGTTGGTTTTAGTTTATGTAGTAGTTTTTTTAATGGTTGCTATCATTGGCTGTAGTGTAAATAGACTGGGGCTGTTTTGAGTGGGTTTGCTGAGCTGGGAGGTTATTGGGGGCACAATTACTGGAGATGTTATTTGTATAGGCCAGGGCTAGGATAGTTTCTGTGAAATATGTATTAAATTGGGTTGCTATGTTTTCAGAGTTGGTGGTAGAGGTCAGAGTGGGTGTGGAAATTTTGCCTTGAGACAGTACGTTAACTGCAGCCCAAAGTGTTTGTGGGGTATTATGGTGTTTTTTTTCTGAATATTGTGGTAATAATTGATTTTGTCATGTTTGATGAGATTCTTAACTTTGTTTCGAAGTTCTAGAAATATTAGTTTTGTAGACTGGGTTTTGTGTTTGTGGTATTGTTCCCAAGGCTTTGTGTCTAGATGTCCTTCAAGGATGCATCTGCAGTCCTTACAAATGGGTTGTCCTGTCGTCAGGCAGCCCTTCGGTCGGCCGGATTCCAAAGTCTGGGACTGGCCTCGGCTGGTGTCGCACTTCACCCGACGTCATAGCTGCAGTTCTTCGGGTATAAAGGCATCAGCCGACGCCATTTTCCTCAGTCTTTCTTGCCGCGTGGCGCCCGAAGCAGAAGCTGTTCGCAAGTGCCGGTCGGTCAGAACCAGAGATTACTACTACCGAATACTTCTACTACTACCGAAGACTTCTAAAAAGCTAAGTACCCGTTGGGGACTCTTTCTTGCCTCAGCCGATGTCAGAAAAAGTGAATAACTGTTTAACTTGTGGGAAACAAATACCTCATAAAGATTTCCACTCTTACTGCTTACCTTGTTTAGGCCCAGACCATGACGTAGCAGCTTGTCTAGCCTGTGCTTCTTTTAACCGACGGACGCTTAGACGTCGGTCGGAATTTGCTGAGGAGTTTTTCGGCTCCGATTTTGCTCACATTATGCCGTCGGATCCTCCGACTACGCAAATATCTAAAAAGCGCAAGGAAAAGGACCGACACTCGCGGTCTGCGGTTTCGGCCGAAACCGCGGTTAAGCCAACTGCGAGTGTCTCGGTTTCGGCTGAAACCGAGCAAGCAGTTCTTCCTTCAGCCGAAAACTTACCTCCTACCGAGGCCTCTTCCAACCTGGTGGAATCGGCTTCTGAAATCCCACCTGCTCTTGCAGGTTCCCAGGAATTATCTGACACTATCCCCTTGGATATTTCAACCCCTGCACGTGGAGCTGCTAGGCCACCTGCAACCATGTCTATTAAGGCCTTTGCCAGGGCTAAAGCAGCTAAATCTACTAAATCTGTGCCTGCTAAGACCCCCTCTCACAGGCCTAGCTCTAGTTCACAAATGCTTAGTCTAGCAGAGGATCTCATTTCTTTGATCCGGGGATCCCAACCTCACCCAGACAGGGCCTCTCACCCACCTCCAGAGAAGAGGCCTAGAGCAGAGCCCCCTGAGCCAGTTTCTACAGATGACTCCTCTGATGATTCAGATAATACAAACCCTCCAGAGGGCCCTTTCTCCCCTTATGAAGACTCTGATGCTGAAGAGTCCATTCCTTCTGCCTCTCCGCCTGAGGAATTTTCCTTTGGGGAAACCTTGCATGCTATGAGGGAACAATTTCAGTGGCAGGGCCAGGATTTTTCAGACTCTAGAAAAAGGCTTAGAACTTTTCTGCATTTACCACAACATAGGCCTTTAGCCATCCCGGCAGTTCTCTCTGTTGTGGATGATGCATTTAATGATGCTTGTACTGCTCCTGATTCACTACCTCCGGCCCCTGCTAAGCCCGATAGGTACTACAGGGTCCCGGACACGCATTATCATTTGTATAAGGCTCCTTTTGCAGATCCCGAGACTATCTCCCAGGGACCTAAGGCTGTAGCAGCTACCTCTGCCAAAAACCCCCTCCCCTCTGAAAGGGAATCCAGGTCCTTAGAGAGATGGGGTAAAAAAGTTTACACTTCTGCTACTCTTTCAGCTAGGGCCTTGAACTGTCAATTCCACATGATCCAGTATCAAGAATTTATGTTAGACCAGTTAACCAAAAAGCTGTCCTCGGATGAACCATTAGACAAAAAATCTGTTCAGGAAATGGTACATAACATTCAGCAGGTCAGTAATCATTCCTTAAAATGCGGCTATGATGCACTGGAGGCTTCCTTTAGATCAGCCATGACTGGCACAGTGATCAGAAGACATGCATGGTTAAAAGAGCAGGCCTTACCAGACCATGTCAAATCAAAGCTACTAGATGCTCCCATGGACAAGATCAATTTGTTTGGCTCTCCTGCACAACAGGTGCTGAAGAAGATGGAAGAGAAGGCAAAATCTGTCCAGACAGTCAAAGATTTCTTACAGGTCCAACCTCCAAGGTTTAGCAGGAATTGGCCCTCCAAGAATTGGTCCTTTCCAGACACCTCCAGAGCTCAGAGAGGCAGGAATAGGCACTCAAGAGGCAGAAGTCAATCCAGAGGTGCCTACAGGGGACGCCAGTGGCAGGGTAACAACCAGCGAGGTACAGCCACAGATACAGCCACCACCACTACTACAGGACAATCACAGTGACTTGGCTCTGGCACCGCCTACCAGGGAACAACTAGAAGCACCCTTAGGCGGGAAGCTAGCCTTATTTTCAGTAAACTGGCATTTCATCACAGGAGACAAGTGGATTTTACAGACAATAGACCAAGGTTACAGGTTTCACTTCCATACTCTACCAAGGAAGAGAGGAATGCCAAACCTACCTCCAAATCAAAAGGCAGAAGCTCTAAAACAAATAACTCACTTACTAAGGATGAGAGCTGTAGAAAAGGTACCATCTATGGAGCAAGGACAGGGATTTTACTCCAGGCTCTTCCTGGTACCAAGAAAAGAAAACAAATGGAGACCTGTTCTCGACCTGTCCGCTTTAAACACATTTCTCATTGTTCCAAAATTCAAAATGCTGACCCTACAGCAGCTTCTTCCCATGTTGGGCAAGGAGTCTTGGCTGGTAACTCTAGATCTCAAGGAGGCATACCTGCACGTCCCCATACGACCAAATTGCAGAAGATACCTCAGATTTCTTGCAGGATCAGAGCATTATCAATTCTCAGCATTGCCCTTTGGCTTATCTACTGCACCCAGAGTGTTCACGAAATGCCTGCTCATTGCAGGCTTCAGGGAATCCAAATCTACCCTTACCTGGACGACTGCCTGATACAAGCAGACAACAAAAACAAGCTAACAGAAGACTTGAAAAGGGTCATTTATCTACTGCAAGCCCTGGGATACACAATAAATATAAAAAAGTCAAGGCTGATGCCATCCCAAAGGATAACCTTTTTGGGTGCAGAGCTGGACACATCAAAACAAATGGCATTCCTAACAGTAGAAAAACAGGAGCAACTCCCTCTCTACTTCTTGGCATTAACAAAGCAGAAACAGCTAACAGCAAGAAAAGTCCTGCAAGCCTTGGGTTTCATGGCATCCTGCATAATATTGGTTCCACATGCCAGACTGCATATGAGAAAGTTACAGTGGTACCTAAGGAATTTATGGTCTTAGCACAAGCACAGCCTAGAAACCCAAATTCCAATAATCCCATGTCTGAAACAAGAATTCCAATGGCAGGCTCAGGCCTGTCAATCAAACAAAGGACTGCCCTTCCACAACACTCAACCAAGCCAGACCATCACAACGGATGCCTCAGACCTCGGTTGGGGGGGCGCACATGCTGGACAAGTGCATACAAGGCTTATGGACTCAAGACCAGCTGCACCTACACATAAATCAAAAGGAAATGCTGGCAGTAAAACTGGCAATTCAGATATTCAGACCATTTCTCCAACAAGGTCAACTGTTGATAAGGACAGACAACACCACAGTTATGTGGTACATCAACAAACAGGGAGGCACACATTCGTACCCTCTATGCCGGATGGCAATGGACCTCTGGAATGTGGCCCTGAGCTTCAACATTCAGTTACAAGCAATTTTTGTGCCAGGAAAAGAAAACATTCTAGCAGACATACTAAGCAGAACTACCACGGATGCCCACGAATGGATGCTGCATCCGGACATCTTCAAAACCATTACAAGAAAGTGGGGACTACCAGAAATAGACTTATTTGCATCCCCACACAATCACCAACTGAAGAAATTCTGCACAAGGACGTACCACCCACTTGCTTGGAAAGTGGACTCCCTATCCTTCAGTTGGAAAAACCTGACAGCATATGCATTCCCACCACTTCCTTTGATGCACAAGGTGCTATTGAAAATCAAAGAGGACCGTCCAAGGATCATCCTGATAGCTCCAGACTGGCCAAGGCAACATTGGTACCCATTACTGAGGAGCATGTCTCGGGAACAAATATGGACTCTACCTCTAGTTCCCTTACTGTTAACACAGAACAACTACAACACCCTGCATCCAAACCTGAAAACACTGCAGCTGCCTGCCTGGAACATTGCATAAGACCAAATAACCCAGATTTATCTCAAAGGGTTAAAGACATTATCTTGGAGGCTCGCAGACCCTCAACAAGAAAAAATTATTCAGCAAAATGGAAAAGATATCACATTTGGAGTACTGCAAAGGGAGAAAATGTGTCACTGGTAAACGTAGCCAACATCCTGGAATACTTGGCAGAGCTCTTCCACAACGGCCTGTCCTATTCTTCCATTAAGATTCATGCATCAGCTATTTCAGCAGAATACAACTTGGATCCTCCTGTCTTCTCACACCCTCTGCTCAGGCAGTTTCTGAGAGGAATTAAAAATATAAAACCACCTAGGAAACCACCATTGCCAGCATGGGACTTAAACTTTGTGCTAGAAAAGTTGACACTCCCTCCTTTCGAACCAGCAGCAACAGCAGACTTACAATACTTATCATGGAAAACTGCTTTTCTGCTTGCAATCACTTCAGCAAGAAGGGTATCTGAGCTACAGGCATTAATGGCAGTACAGCCCTTCCTGATCTTCCATCAAGATAGAGTGTCCATGAGAACAAATCCTACTTTTATGCCAAAGGTGGTCTCCAGGGTATCTTTAAATCAAGCTATCCATCTACCTACATTCTTCCCCAACCCACAGAACAGGAGAGAAAGACTGTTGCATACCTTGGATGTACATAGACAACTACGCTACTACCTGGACAGGACCAAGGGCAATAGAAAAACTGACCAGCTACTGGTAGCATATGCAACAGGGATGGATGGAAAAGCAATTTCAAAACAGACAATCTCTAAGTGGATAGGAAATTGCATTAGATTTTGTTACTCTTACCATGGGAAGAAAACTCCAGAAAACATCAGACCTCACTCTACAAGGGCAACAGCCACTACCACAGCTTTTCTACGAGGAGTGGCTACCAAAGACATTTTAGAGGCTGCTACTTGGAGCTCCGTGCATACATTTGCCAAGCATTATAATTTACCTTTATACTCCAGATCCCGAGCAGGTTTTGCCACTGCTGTTTTGCAAGGGATCTTAACTACACCATAATCTTATTTCTCCTCCTCCCCCAGTTTGGCTATGGTATTCTACCCATTTGTAAGGACTGCAGATGCATCTTTGAAGGACATAGTACAGTTTTGTACCTACCATAAATGTAGATGTCCGATAGGCATGCATCTGCAGTCAGGATTACCCACCCTCCTTCCCCTCTGTGGTACTCCTAGGGTACTTGCCCATCTTGTAGCTAGCTGAGGGAATCTATTATGGTGTATTTGTTTGTATATATGTACATACATGCTTATTTTTTGTTTGCGCTCTACTATTTGGAACCATTTGCATTTTCCAAATTTAGCATTCCTAGAGGGCACCTGGCATCTGGGGCAAGAAACACTGAGGAAAATGGCGTCGGCTGATGCCTTTATACCCGAAGAACTGCAGCTATGACGTCGGGTGAAGTGCGACACCAGCCGAGGCCAGACCCAGACTTTGGAATCCGGCCGACCGAAGGGCTGCCTGACGACAGGACAACCCATTTGTAAGGACTGCAGATGCATGCCTATCGGACATCTACATTTATGGTAGGTACAAAACTGTACTTTTTGAGACTGGATCGGCATTCCTTACTCAGCCACTGTGCGTAGTTGGCTTTAACTCTAATTGTGGAGCGTGGTTATTTAAAAAATCTAGAAAAGTTATATTAAAGGAGTTGACTGCTTCATCTAGAGGCAGCTGTTTGAGAGAGTCCCAGTTACAACTTTTTAGGGCCGAGATGAATTTTAGTGGGTTAAATTATTTTTTGTTTCTGATTTGTACAGTATGAGGTATGTTTAATATGGAAGGTGTAGAAACGCATAAGAAAGGTTGGCAAGTGGTCACTCAGACCATCAGGATGGCAGCCTGCCTAACATGATAGGGAGGGGTTGTTAACCAAAATCCAGTCAAGGATAGACTGACAGTTGCTAGTTTTGTCAGTTCTTGTAGGGGATGTGATCAGTTGGGTAAATCCATGTAGGTTCATTTGTGAAGTTTAGTTCAGAGAGGAGCAGTCTAGCCAGTGTATTGAAATCATCCAGCAGGACTGTTTCTTGTGGGAGTGAATTAGAGTCCCAGTGTAGTATGTTTTTTAGTGTGTGGATATTGTTTCCCGGTGGGATATACCTACCAATGATCTTTTTTGGGTTTTTAGTTTAGTAAAGATTAGTTCTGCAATTCCGATGTCAGGGCTTTAATTTTCCAGATAATCTAGTGTTAGGTGTTCTTTAAACAATATTGCTACTCCCCCCCCCCCCCTTTTGGTTGACCTAACCTATCCTTGCGTACTATATTGTATCCTGAGACTACAATTTCATTATTCCTGATGTTGGGTTTTAGCCAGTTTTGGTTAATAAAATGATGTCAGGAGTGTAAAGCCTGCAGGTCATGGTCATATACCTTATTCATAATACTTCTTACATTCATATTGAGGAAGGGAAGGGAAGATTTGTCTTTTTTATGTAGCAGTTCATAGTTTAGAGGGGTTGGGTTGGTAATTGTATCAGGTGCGAGGGTGGGTCCAGGATTAGGGTGTATGTCTCCAGAGCGGTTTAACTCCTTTACAAGGTGTAAAAGGAGTTTTGTAAACTTGTATTGTCGTTTAGTGTGTTTATGATAGGTATGGAATTTACTTATAGGAGGTTGGAGTTTATGTGGTTGGTAATCTAAATGGCTGGAGTGGATTAGGCCTGGGGTTATGGAGTGGTTTAAAGGCATATCTAGGGGAGATATGGAGGAGGTTTGCTAAGGGAGGTTATTCACTGAGGTTGGTAGATAATTCAGAGATTTTAGCCAAGACAGAAGAGAGAACAGTGCAGTAGAGATGTTGAGAATGAAAGCTAAATTTAGGTGGTTTCTATTAAGGTGTTTCATTTTAGTGCTACTTGTTGATTATTGTATATCATTTAGAGATAATAGGGTAGATATATGAATAGAGATTGAATATAGCTAGAGTGTTTGGGTAGAGGGTAATGATGACCTGAGTGTCCAGTAGATGGGGGGGGTTGTATATAGATTGCTAACCTTTTAGGCCCTATTGGATAACTTATTGAAGGTTATTAACTAGATGGGTTGAGTCTTGTATCCTGCTACCTGACTACTGGGTTGTGATTCGATGGTGTATATGAAATGGAGCTTTCTTGAGCACTCTGTTTGATGAACAGTGGCCTGCCATTTGTGGCAGAGGTTATGGATGTATAAATGTAATTGATATGAGGGTACGGAAGTGGAGTGGAGCCTGAGCGTAGCAGGCCAGAACCCAGTCTGTACTATGGCCAGATTTAAAAAAAAAACTTATCAGTTACAGCGTTTTATGGAGGTTAGTATGGTCGCCAAAGTTAACAGATAGGCAATAATCTTTTGGGTAAAACTCTATATCTCTATTTTGAATGCAAAGAAATAAATACATTAACTGGTAAATAAATAGAAGTTAAGACTGTCTAACATGAAACAAAAGAAAGCAAGTAAGCTGCACTGTGAGGTTACTGTAACCTAGCCAGAAAAATGGGCAGTCACATCAAGATTTTGTCAAAGAAGTTGCAACTGAAAACAGATAATCCAGAAGGTTCAAGTCAAGTCTGGTATTCTGTCACCCAGAGGGTGACAGGACTAACAAGAAAGAGTACAAAGGATTTGTCCAGATAAAATTACTTTAGCTAGTAGATCTAGGAGTCTCACTGTCTCTGATACCCTCCTTGTGGCAGTAATGGGGACAACTTGTTAAAGTTTCAAGTAATGTATTCAGCTAAGTAAGTAGATGGACGAGTGTTCATGTTCTAATACATTGCATCCAACATGTCAGTTATTTAAAGGCAGTTACAGACAATGGTGGGAGGGTCCAGGAGAGCTGATTAGAGGAGGATCTGGGAGATGGAAAATCATGGAGCTAATCCTAAAGCTTAGAGGTTAGTCCCTTATTTGAATATTCCTGAAAGACCCATGAGGGTTTTCCAGCTCAGCAGCCTGTAGAACCTCATTGTTGGTTAAAAGTGTTTTTTATTTTTATTTTTAAGAAACAAAACATGACAACATACAGTGAGCTACAACTATAGAACTATATGAAAACACTTTTACCTGAGCTTGTTCAGCTCCATCTAATAGAGTGGTCTACACTTTGATCATTAAAATGCCTGCTTTTACGAGGCTATCACCAGCCTTTATTAATCTGTTTTGTAACGCGTAATATGAGAGACTTTGTCTGCCTTTGTGGGGCTTATATGCCTTGGAGCTAATTGTGAAAGTTTATTACAGAACTTTTTTCAGTCTGACCTTTCCTTTTCGATGCTTGTATCACATGTACTATGAGAGGCTGTGCCCCCTTTTGCGGGGTTCTTATCTCCTGAAATACATTATGAAAGGCTAATCTTATTTTGTATAGCAAAAAGATTTACAGTGCCTGCTTGTAAGAGGCTCATATACATTATTAATGTGGCCAGTCTTTACTCTTCTCCTGATGATGGCAGACCTTTTTATGTGCAGGGGAGATGGTCACTTGGAGCTACACTGTGTGACTTCCATTATTTGAACAATTCATGCATCCAGAGAAATAACTTACAATGGAAACAAGTGACAGTGCTCATTTTACAGAGCTCATGGATGGGCAGAAATAGGAGGAAAAATGAAAATAAAGTTTGTGACCTCAGAACATTTTGTATAGGCTTTCTATGCCCATGGAGTAAAAAATCTACCATGTGAGGAACTGCAGTGTTTAAAAAACTTTATTAAAAATAAGAATCTCAGTCTTCTTTGAGCATTGGCAAACTGTGCCTGTGGTATAAAGAATACAGCAGTATGGGATAGTTCCACAGGATAACAGATTTAATTGTACTACAAATTACATCAATTTTGTTAAATGCAGGCCAAGTGGCTAGAGTATCTATGCGAGGTTGCTACAGTGAGAGGGAGAATGCTTCTGGTCTCAGAGCATGGTTATATGGTTTTCCAGTCTGGGATCTTCACTATCAAGCTTCTTTCAGAGTCTAGCAGTTAGTGAGGGCTCTTCTGTTCAGATTCTTCCTGTCTTCAGGTTCCAGGTGGTGAAGTCAGTGAAAAAGAGGGCTAGATAGCTCTGTGTCTGGCTAGATAAAGGCTAGGAACTGGGAGGGATAAGTTGGAAGGGCAGTTAACCAATCTCCTGAGAGAGTGTGGTAGTGCCATGAGGTTGGGGTTTGGTGGTATAAGAGGCTTACATGATCAGTATGGATGTGGGCTGTCAGTTAAACAATAAGGCTAGTGTTTGGCCCCATTTTTCACTCAACAAAAAAGGAAAGACCAAGTCCCAAAAAAGCAGAAGAAAACATTTTCAAATAAGTGAAAGTTGCTGTTTTAAGTGTGTGCACATCATGAGGTAAAAAGCATTTTCAAACTCATGACAGTTACTCTTTAGATTTGTACCCATCTTAAGATCAAAAAACAAATATATATAAATATACATACGCAGATGCACACATAAACGGAGTGGCTTGTTTCTCATGTTACTAGTTCACCAGATAAACCATACCAAAGTAGATGCAGTGATTTATACATCTAATTTCCTGATTGACTTTTTCATATTAACAGTAGAAATTCAAGTTAATTAATAGTTTATGTCTAAATCCTGGGTTAAACAGTGCAGGTGTTTTGGCTGATTGAGTCATGGTTTAGTTTCCTGAATGTAAGCAAAATTTTAATGGAAATTCTTGAGTTTAGATCATGGTCGTGATCAGCATCCAGCCTTATCTGCCAGCTTATCTCCATTTTTTCAAGGCATGTGGCATTTTGGTTTCCTTCATGTTGACCCATAGTGAGCTTGTCCAGGATGTGATAGTGGAAACTCCATGGTCTGGGAAATCATGGCAGTGATTCACTATTTGTTTTTTGAGAATTTGGAGTCTGTTGTCGGCAGGTGGTGTGCCACCCTGATTTTGAACTTGTTCACATTTTCCCTACGTAAAAACAACTGCAGGCATTACACTGTGCATGGTATTTTATAAAAACAATGTTGCAATTATCAGAACAAGTGCTGTTGATTTTTCTCCTAAGTACTGGACAAAAGTAGTAGTCCTTGTTACTCATGTATTTGCAATAAGTGCAAAATGGGGAACCACAGAGGTAAGTTCCAGTGTTGTTGTACTTCTTTCTGAATTTGCACTCTACCCAGTCCTTAATGTTCCTGTCTTGAAAACAAAACAAAAATGAGGCCCTGGGAGTTTTCCCCATTGTTTGTCTATAATCATCACCCAGTTGTCAGTCATAATCTTTCTGATTGTTTTGTAATTTACTGTAAAAGTGTGTGCCATGCTGCTTTTTCTTTTGTCATTCTATGGATCCCTGTGTTCATTTTTTTAAGCCCTAGGTGCCTCTCAGGAGCTTCTTTAAAATAGGGTCATCTCCCTCTTTTCAGGTTCTGATGGGGTTGAGAATGGAATTTGGTTATTTATTGCTGTACCCCTAACTAGGAAGTCTTGATGTAGACTGATTAGGTTTGTGATGAAATCTCTAAGCTCTTTGGAGACACTTGCAATTCTCATCCCCTGAGATTTTATTAAATTTCTCTTAGTGATCTGGGGATGTATGCTTTTACTTTGCAGCAGCATATTAACCTTGGTTGGTTTTCTGAGCAGGTTATTGGAGAGGCATTTGTTTTCAGTGTCCTTAGATATGGTTATGTTTAAAAAGCTGCCCGAGTACATGCTGTGAGAAGTTGTGAATCTTAGGAAGCTAGTGGAATTACTTGGTTGTAAAGGTCATTAAGTGTGTCTTCACCCCCTCCCAGATGATAAAGGTGTCAGCAATGAAATGGAGATAGCATTTCATTGATGCAAAATAGCAGCTTTGGTACACTGCCTCCTCCTCCCATTTTCCAAGAGCCATATTGGCTAGGCTTGGGGCCATGGTCACCCCAATAGTTATTCCAGTACTCTGCTTATAAAACTTGTTAAACATGAAGTAGTTGTCCCTAAGGGTTAGATCCAGTAACCTTCCTAGAACTTCTGTCCCTCCTGGTAATACATTTCTGTCCTTTTCATATGCCTCTGTTACTGTTTGAATACAGTAGCTGTGTGGAAGCGCTGTATAAAATGCTTCCACATCTGTTGTGACCAGGATTGTGGAATTGCTTACTGGAATATCACAAATTTTATCCAGAAAATCCAGAGAGTCTGAAATAAAATATCTGTTAGCCTATGCCATTGGTTTTATCTGGGCATCAAGGTAGATGGATATTGGCCCAGTTATGGAATAACCACTTGCCTTTACCAGTCTGTAGGGAGGATCAGAGATATTGTTATGGGGTTTTGGGATCATAAAGAAGCTTGGTATTTTTGGGCTGGGGTTGACGAAAAATAGTCAAAAAGCTTGGCATTTAGTAAATCATCCTCGTGCAGTAATTTTAGTTGCTCTCTCAAATTATTATAAGCAATGTTCACAGTGTTAAAATCACATTTACTGTAAAACCTTTTATTTTGCCAAGCATTACCTCAATCTTGCAGTTATAAATGGCTGTATCAGTTACTAGGATGCCTCCTCCCTCTTATCTGCCTTCATGATTCTGCAAGTCCAACAGCTTGCAAGCCAAATCACAGCAAGCTGTCATTTGTCCGAGGCAGGTCAGCTCGGACTCGGGTTTCAGCGGAGGGAGGGAGGGAGGAGATGGGGAATAGGTAGGGTCAGGATAGGTAGGAGGATTGAGGTGGGATGGGCTGTCCTGGGGAAGGATTGAAAAAGGCTGTGAACAAAGCAAATCAGTCTTTTCAATCTCTACCTTAGCAGCTTTCCCAGTTTGAACAATGTGGGTGATCTATCTGAACAAGCTAGGAGACTTTTTGATTTTGTATGAGAGTTCAGAGTGGGAGCTTCTGATGCTTTGTATCAGAGAAAAGGCTAGTTATGTTACTGTTGAAGTTTAAAGACATTTTGGTTTAAGTGCATGTAGCAAATTTTTTTAAGTTACTATTTGATGTAATGACTTTAGTTTGAGTAATTTTGTAATTCAAATCACTTTTATTTTTGAAATGCCTGGAGATTAGTTTACAAACAGGTTAGAGAGTAAAATATGTACTTGAAGGTATCAGACTAAATTTAAATGACAGAATAGGTTTAAATTAATACTTTAGTAGGGTTTGCTATGGGGTTAAGGCTCACTTAAGGCATGAATCAAAGGCACACAGGCCCAAGTGTGGCCTGGGGTTTAGGGATGAGATGCAAAAGGTTTTAGCAAAAGCTGAAATTGTTTTTCTTAGTGTAGCAACAATGGTTGTAGCCTGCAGTTAATTAGATGGCTGGGATCAGTGAAGAATCACATGGCAAGCCTAGTGAGTTGGGGCCTGCTTATATGCATAATACAACATAAATCACATTTGGTTCACTACATGCTTAATGCAAGTAAATCATGTCTGGTTAATTTCTTAGAAAATAAAATGAAATTAGTAATAATAATAATAATAATAATACATAATTCAGCTGGATGTGTCATTAAATTGAATCTAGGTGTTATGGAATTTACCGGTCTATATTACGCAATCAAATGCTTAGGTGATTGAACACCTAAACATCGACGACGTAATATCCAACTGCAAAACAGCGAATGCTGCTGGGAAATGTTACCGTCGGCCACAAAAAAAAATTGAACTTTGCAGCCAAACTGAGGGGCTTGTGCCCCCCACACCCCCCTAACGAAATATACCAACTCCGAGATCACTCCACAGTTGAGAAAACGGCAAAATCCATTGAACGGCCAAGGGAGATCTTTCCCAGCATTAAATTGGCCGTTTGCTGTTTTTTGCTTTCGATATTCCATGGTCGATGTTTAAGTGTTCGATCACCTAAGCATTCAGTCACGTAATGTAGACCCGGAATTTATAGCCATTTGCAGGTTGTAAATGAATGCAATGGGTAATTGTGGATAGAAAGGTTTGGCAAAAAGTGGAAACTCTCTTGTTCAGGACTGCAAAAGCCCATGCTTACATTTGATAACCCTGTGGATTTATTTGTTGTTTATTTATTTATTTTACCTGCTAACTAACACATTTGTAAACCTTGGTGAAATAAAAAGCAGTTGGTGGCTGGGATTGTGTGGTTAAGTAGCAGAATATTGTAACCATTTCAATTTTAGTGATATTACTTTCTTTAAGAAAGGAGAAAACGAAGAAGAGTAGAAAGGTGGGGGCAGGTAATGGGTCAGGTCAGTGCACAGAATTTCTTCAGGAAAGGCTGGAATATTTCATACGAGGTCAAAGCTTTGATTTGTTGGTAATATTTACTTAGAATTTTAGTTATCACTGTAAAGTGGCTTGGTGGAACAGAAAACATATTTAAAGCATTTTCCTGTTTGAGAAAGTGGAATTATTTCTAAATGGGCAAAAGTTTCATTTTAGCTGATAATTCAAGCTAGGATCTTAACCCATGGCTGTAAAGTTTTCTGCAAGATCAGAAAAACTAGATTGTATTTGCTTCAAGCAGAAGGTTTTCTCATCCCCCACTTCCTGCAGTGTAATTAGGTTTTATAGGGGTAGGTTTGGTGGAGACAAAACAGATCAGATAGCACTATGCATTTACAAAGGGAAAGAGGGGGAAGTTTTATGGCATTCCACGTACAGTTCTTGAAATGAATGCTTTAAAGCTTTACCTTAGTGATTTTGGGGCACTGTAAAGGCCTTGAGTTGCAAAACATTCTTAACAGTCGCTTTGTTAGCTCACATATTTTTTGTAAGTTGATAGATGTGCAAAATCACTGTCTTGCCTTTAGACATCCGCATCATCTGGGTGGCAAGAATTCAGCAATACAAACAAGAAAGCTTAGTCCAGTAGAAAGAGGTAAATGATAATTTTGAGTACTCCAGAATTACTTAGAAGTCTGGAGGCATGTTAAAAATAATAAAAATAATAATAATAATAAAAAAAATAAAGTTAATAAAAATAATATTGATAACACTCCAATGATGATGATGATGATAATAATAATAATACTCTAATGTGATAACCAGAAGGTCCTCTGTGTCATTCGGTAGAGGTTACAGCATTCCTTTCAACTTCTTGGTTTAAGAATTCTGGTCAAAACCAAATAAATTTGTAAGTATTAATGAAATTCACTTAGAAGTGGTTAGAGAACCATCATTTCTGTGACAATGTGCATTTTCTGAGTAATAAAAAGTAAGAAACGCTAATATTTGGCATTATTGGCTGAATAAAAAGTCATGATAGAATTCACTTGGGGTGTTGAGTGTGGTAATTTACATGGTGTTATTATGCAGTGTCGTCATGCAGGTTATATGGTTTAGCTTGTGCATTAAATTGCTACTCCGTAAACAGTGTGTTGAGATAGATTGTCAGCATTTTTGAATCATTTTGCATTATTCTGCAGATATCTGTTTGGAGACATTCAGGAAGAATGGGTCAGGGCCATATACACTCTGATGACTTTTCCTCGCCCTTTTATTAGCGACCAGATGAATAAATGATGTTGGCATGAAACAAAGTGGTTAAACAAATAAATGACATTTCAGTGTGTATGGTAGTAGATCAGTAGACAAGCACAGCTGTGCTTCGTAGTGGCCAGGTCTTGCAGTTCAGTGGATGGAAAGTAAAATTCCCATTTTGGAATGGTATATCATGTGGTGATGAGGATGAGGTCGATGTTAGTAATAATAATTAATATTAAAGCATGTTAGCAAAACTCAGTAATCTAAACATATATTTTATAC